>NW_007254767.1:407672-567259 GCF_000164805.1 Carlito syrichta | reverse complement strand
TACAGGTATGAGCCACAACATCCAGCCAACATGTTACTTTCTATAAACGAGGGTTCATATTCTGTAAAATTACAAGCTAACTTGTAGATTTTTTTTACTCAAGAGTAGTAGAAAGCATAACCCTGAAAGGTTATGGTATTATAACCCTGTAAGTTTGTTGCTAGCTTTAAACTTACTTCTGCACATTTTTCCTGCATGAATATATACATTTCAGTTTCTTAAATTATCTTTGAACCAGTTTTGGTATGCTGCAAGCTTCTTCATTGAAGAATTAAGTCCAGCCGGGCTCGGTGGCTCAGCCTGCAATCCCGCGCCTTTGGGAGGCTGAGGTGAGTGGATTGCCTGAGCCCGCGGGTTCGAGACCCGCCTGGGCAGCAAGACCTCATCTCTACAATAAATCAAAAAATCAGCCAGGCAGTGGTAGCGCAAGCCTGTAATTCCGGCGACTCGGAAGGCTGAGGCGGAAGGATCGCCGGAGCCCAGCAGGTCAAGGCTGCGGTGGCCAGGAGTGGCCACTGTACTCCAGTCTGGGTGACAGAGTGAGACGCCAACTCAAAAAAAAAAAAAGAATTAAGTCCAAATTTTTATCTACACATTTATTGTGTTTAGGACTATGTGGGGGTAGGACGAAGATCTGGGGTCTAGTTGTTTCTTTTATTTATTTATTTAAAAAATTTATTTATTATAAAGATGTGGGGTACAAGTCAGGGTTATGTATACAAACATTGATCATGCAGGTACCCTTGTTGGCAAGGCATGCCCCTCCCTCCCCTAGCAGTTTCCACCAACTGCCAGTCCCACCCCACCTTCCCCTGACAGTTTTCTGCTACTGCCAATCGCTTTCTTACAGCATTATAATTGTTCAAGGTCACTTTATGAGTGAGAACATATGGAACTCAGTTCTTTGTTTCTGTGATAAATCACTGAGTATAATTGACTCCAAATCCATCCAATTTGCTGCAAAGTCCATATATTTGTTCTTCTTTATGGCTGCATAATATTCCATTGTGTATATAAAAATATGGAACGCTTCACAAATTTGCATGTCATCCTTGTGCAGGGGCCATGCTAATCTCTGTATCATTCCAATTTTAGTATATGTGCTGCCGGAGCGAGCACAGTCTTTTGTTTCTTTATAACATATGGGTCTCTTATAAAGAAAATTTAACAGGGCTTATAAAAAGTATTTAATTTAGTGTGAAGAACATTATTTTTAATGAAATATTAGTTTATATTTATAATGATTGCAAATATCTTTTAATTGGTTTCATTGTTTACTATGTACTTTCTATTGGCCTAAGCATTTATATTTTTTCTTAACTCCTTTCTGACTAGTTTGTCATTTAAAAATTTTTAATTTTCTTATTTAGTAATTTTACATTTTTATTAATTAAATTTATCAATTTTTGGAATTGCAACTGAATTTTGCATTTATAGTTGCCTAATTTTGAATTTATAGTTACCTTAATTTTACCTCATCCTAATTTTCTTCCTTCTTCTTCTTCATATTATTATTATTATTATTATTATTATTATTATCTTGGATCTCTGATTAGACATGTATCATCTTAACCTCTAAGTTTTAATTTTCATAATTTTCTCCTTCTGGGTTACATCTGGGTCATCTCTTGAATTTATCCTTCAGATTACTAATTTCTCTCCTTAGATTTTTATTTGTTTCTGCCAGTCACCTTGAAATGTAAATCCAATTCTTTAAATTTTATTCTCTACTAAAGATTCTTCAGACAAAAGAAGTGTTGCAAATTCAGGTTGTAAATTCCTTTGAAGTCGACCCTGTGGTTATGAATGCTCAGGAGAGTTTCTCCCTTTTCTCTCTTCCCCCATTGCATCCTCATCTACTATAAAACTTGAGACGCAAGTTTCCTTGCCATCTTCTTCTGGGTATCAGGTTTTATTTCTGCTTCACTTTTATACAGCTGGTAGAAAATTCTATTAGATATCTCACTTACAGAAAGTGCTAAGGGGTAGCATCTACTCCCTTCACATTGTAGAGGCAAGGAAACTCAGGTGTTCAAGTTTGGGTAGAAACTCTCAGAGGTGACTTTGGCATTGGCTTATCTCCTAAATTTCCTAGGTAGCAATGTGGAGGTTCCTCATTTCCTCTTGTTTGTTTGTTTCTTTGTTTTTAACTCAGTATTGCACTTAAAATTTAAACTGTGCGTATATATTTGTTCTGCACGTTAGTTGATTGTTTTCTGGAACATAGTTCAAGCTTGTTGGTGGTGCTAGAAAAGAAAGTTTTGGCCTATCTCTTTTATCTATAATTTCACTTCCTCTGCAAAGTCATTGTTCCTTGGTAATTTGTAGTGGGTGACTCTGTTACAAACTGACATTACCATACCCTTCTGGCTATGAGTCAGCTAGTTGGGAGTTAAAAGGAGAATTATCCTTCCACCTGCTTGTCACGTAGGTTTAAAGCAGATAATTTTCATCTACTAAACTAAAAATCTGTTTCTATATGTTATAAGCAGAGTGTTAGCTGTGGTAGTGTTCTATCTTTGTTCTATTTATATTTATAATTTCTATATTAAATTATTTGTATGTTTCACTTGTATTTCTATATATAGTTTATATTTTAAATATTGCTTGTATTTTGACTGGGAAGTTTGTCAGAGCTTCCTCAATATCAGATCTGGCTCGCTGTTTCTCACTGTTTTTCTGACTTGTCACTGTGTGAGTATCAAGAGTTGCTTTGGGGTCTTTGACAAAACACAGATATTTAGTAAATATAGTTGTCAGCCTAAAGTGCTTCACCAAAGTCTGTATTTTGCCTCCAGCAAACTATTTCTTCCTTAGATTGGTATCATCTTCCTTTCTAGTGTTGAATAATGTCAACTTTGAAATTGTTTCAACTTCTTTGGGGCAAAAATTAGCACCCTAATTTCATGGGAAGTGTGGTCACATTTAAGAAAGTTGTGACTGGACAATGATCAAAATGAAATCATTATTCTGTTGGTGTCCCCAAGACTTTACCTGGAAGATATGAGAACACATGAGACTTCCCAATCCTGTGACTCCAGCCCTGGGCCCAACCATGTAGGTCCCTGGAGGATGGGGGCAGTGGGATGGGTCTTTAGTAACTGCTTCTTCCTGCAAATCTCACTTTTGCATCCGTTTCTTTACCTAATTAAGCTACAATTTTTATCTTGACAGTCTATCTTCTGATTATTTTCTTCCAAATTTGGAGGGCTAAGATTCATGGAAGATGAGAGAACATTGGATCTATCTGGTCACTATACAGAAGAAAGACATTCTATGTATGATGATCTCCCTTCATGTAGAGGCACAGAGCAGATTCCTTCTGAATTATTCCTGAGATTCTGCTGCTAAACTCTTATAGCCATCTGGATTATCATTCATGGATAGATGGTGAATGCATCCAGGAAAAGAACCATGTTCCCCTCTCTTCTCTTCCCCTCTCCTCCCCTCCCTTCACCTCTCTTTCTCTTCCTTTTCCTCCCCTTTCTTCCTTTCCCTCCTTTTCTCTTTCCCTTTACTTATTTATCCGAAAACTCAAAGACCTAGCACTTGAAAAGACTTTAAGTATGATCTTAAGCCCCTTCTCCGGTGTCACCTCTCCTGGTTATATTGTCTGTGAATAATTTACTTAAGATATTATATTCCAGGAGACGTACAAGTTACTTATAGTCAATACTTTAGGAAGAATTAATTAGTAGATTCTTTTTTTATTCTAAACAAATATTGTAGGGTTAGCTAACTAATAAATGTCATTATCGGTAATATTAAAATGAGTGATATTTAGGTTATGAGAAATGTGATAGAGAATTCACCATTTTGGCCTGAACTAATATTCAGGAGAAGCCACCCACTAGCAAGTGTGTGTGTGTCAATGGAGTGGAACTCCAAGCTTGTACTCAGGTGGAACTATAGACCTCCTTGCTCCAGGGGATCAGGATCAGATCATAGGAGCTGACTCTGAGTTCCTTTTGAGGTGGGCATTTCATGTGCTGGTTGAATCTTAGGTCAGAGAGAGGGATTCTGCAGCTCCAGAAAGTCCACACTTACTTGCTAGGCAATCAGAGATTTCTTTCATTGCAACAGACTTTGGAAGTGAGATGCAAGACTGAGAGCTATAGAGCCTCTCTCATCTTTGACTATCAGAGGTTTATATCAAACTTGACGTCTTTTAAAATAGCCAGACTGACCAATTTGCAATGCTTTCATTTTATTGCTATGTCCTTTTCTGTCTGCTTTTCCAAATATCAGAAATCATCTGAGCATCAGACTCTGTTTTTCTGGGTAGCAGGGACCTGCTTCAAAAATCCAGTAGAGTATTTTGAACTCTATAGGTGATGATGCTAATTCTGTTCTAGTAAGAAAGAATTGAAAAACAAAACAAAAGCAAGAATGCATTATTCTTCCTACTCTTCTAGTTATATTCCCTTTGGGTATAGCATTCCTGGGTATTCAGTCATTTCCCTTGAACTGCAACACTATCTTCAGACCAAGAGATTGTTAGTATATGTCCTTATTCACATGCTAAATGGTGATACATTTGTTTGGGGTTTTATAAAACAAAGAGCTCAGTATTTACAATTTATAGGTGATTTATTGTTCTTAGAGAATTAGCTAAACATGAATTATATTATAGTCAATGCAGAAACTGTGTGTATTTCCTCTATAAGTCATCAAATTATTAATTTTTCTGTGTAGGCATCCTCTTTAAATGTCACATATTCTTTCTCTGAAATCTGGCTGTGCTTTGTAGCAAATATGTTAAAACTTTTTCTTGTTCTGGAAAAAGCCACCCATTGAGAAGGAGTGTGATTTCAAATGTTAAGGTCACCATGGAACCCTACAGTTATTCAGTTCAGTAAGATCTGTGTGACATCACACTTTGGTTAAATATCTTAGCGGGGGTGGGAGGGAAGAGGCCAATACTTTTTGCCTTTAAGTGTTGAATGAACTCTTGTTTCCTTCTGTCTAAATTCTCTCTCTCCCACCACCCACCAAGGCAAAGAAACATTTCCCAGCATATTAAACTTAAATAAAAATGAATCTAATTCATTCATATCCAAAGTATAAACCACTGACTTTTCACCATGGAGTGACCTCTTTCTTAAAGATTTTTCTTTCCTTCAATGTAATTTTTCTAGAACATATTCAGTCCTTACCATTCTGCCCATCCCTCTCCAAATTTTTGTCTTTCTCACATGTAAAATACATTCATTCCAAAAGTCTTAACTCATTTCAGTATGCAATCTAAAGTGGAAACTTGGTTTCATATAAATCGAATATGGGAGAGATTCAAGGTGCAATTCATCCTGAGCCCAAATCTCTTCAGTTCTGAACCTGTGAAACCAGAGAAGGGATATGCTTTAAAAATAACAATTGTGGGACAGGCATAGGATAGACATTCCCATTCCAAAGAGAAAAAGTAGGAAAGAAGGAAGAAGTGATGGATCCTAAGAAAGTCCAAAACTTAGAAGGCAAATTCCAGTAAATCTTTAACTGGAGAAGAATTTTATTTGGTTAGATGCTCTATCTTCTGAATCCACTGTGACAGCGGACCTGCCTTCCTGACCCACTAAGTTGGGGACTGCACCCCCGAGGCTTTGCTGGACAGGAGCAAGGCTGCAGATGGCCCCCTATCTTCAAGGTTCTGTAGGGTGATACCCTCCTCAAAGCTCTGGGCAGAGGCTATCTGGCTGTTGAAACCAAAGTGGTGACCCTAATGATCTTTGAATTGCCTTCAGAATCATTTGTCCCTTTTTATTTTTTATTTATTTATATTTTTTTGAGTTGGAGTCTCACTCTGTCACTCAGACTGGAGTGCAGTGGCCGCTCCCGGCCACCGCAGCCTCAACCTGCTGGGCTCCAGCGATCCTTCTGCCTCAGCCTTTCACGTAGCTGGAACTACAGGTGTGCACTACCACGCCCGGCTAATTTTTTGATTTATTGTAGAGATGAGGTCTCGCCTGCCCAGGCGGGTCTTGAACCCGCGGGCTCAGGCAATCCACTCACCTCAGCCTCCCAAAGGCACGGGATTACAGGCAGAGTCACTTAGCCCGGCTATTTGTCCCTTTTTAAAGAACAGGGCACATTTGCAGCCAAATAGTTCTATTGTGTCATCCTGACAAATCTAAGAAGTTTAAAGACCTTCCTTTATTTTGTTTTTTCTGTTTCCTTTAGTTTAAACTGGCAGTGTTTCTTCAGGCATAATCCCATCTCTTTTTCTGGCTTCTATTGAGATGACTGATTAAGTCCATTGCTCTAATTCATGATCTCTTTATTAAATGGTTGCTCAGCCATATCCTTAGTGTTCTCTCCAGAAGATGCTTTCACATTTTTGCAATATGGATTGGCTGAGAAAATTTCAAATCTCCAAGTTCAGGTTCCTTTGTGCTTAACAATTCCTTCTTCAATTCATCTCTCTCTTCTTACTTTTTATTATAAGTGGTCAAAGGGAACCAAACTTCTTCTTTAATACCTTTCTTATAATAACCTTAGCTAAATAACCAATTTTATCGTTTATAAGATTCACCTTCCACAAAGCACTAGAACACAGATCAACCATGTTTTTTTGCTACTTTATAGTAAGGACAGTCTTTCCTCCAGTTTCCAACAATATATTTTTTATTTTCTTCTGAGACCTCACCAGAATAATCCTTAATATCTATGTTTATAGATACCTCAAAACTCTTCTAATCTCTATTCATTACCCACTTCCAAAGCCACTTCAACAACTTTAGGTATTTGTTACAACGGTACTCCACTCCTTGTACAAAAATCTATATTAGTCAGGGTTCTCTAGAGAAACAGAACCACCAGGATGTATATATATATATGTATATGTACACTGTGTCTATCTACCTATTTCAGATATAAAGAGATTTATTGTAAGGACTTGGCTCACATGATTTTGGAGGGAGAAAAGTCCTAAGATTTGTAGTCAGCAAGCTATAAATCCAGGAATTCCAATGTGCAATTTCAGTCCAAGTCTGAAGGCTTGATACTCAGAATAGCCAATTTTATAAATTCCAGTCCAAAAACCAGAGCATTCAAGACCCAAGAAGAGCTAGTGTTTCAGCTGAAGTCTGAAGACATCACCCACGTTAAGGAGGGTAATCTGCATTACAGGATATCTGTCTACAGATTCAAATGTTTGTCTCATCCAGAAACACCTTCACAGACTCAATGAATGATCAAATGTCTAGGCACCTTGTCTCCAGTCAAGTTTATACATAAAAGTGACCACTACAGCACCCTTGTCACAAATTACTTGACCATATCTGTGAGGGTTATATAAGGGCTCCATATTCTGTTTCATTGGTTTATGTGATTGATGGCCTCCATTTTTGTTTTACTATCATTACTATAAATTTCAGTGACCACCTATTCTTTCTCTCTAAAGGAAAAGGGTGAAAGTGTACTTGAAAATTTAAAAATGCCAGGCTCGGTGGCTCAGCCTGTAATCCCGTGCCTCTGGGAGGCTGAGGTAAGTAGATTGCCTGAGACCGCAGGTTCGAGACCCGCCTGGACAGGCAAGACCTCATCTCTACAATAAATCAAAAAACCAGCTGGGCGTGGTAGCGCGTGCCTGTAATTCCGGCTACTCAGAAGACTGAGGTGGAAGGATCGCCAGAGCCCAGCAGGTCGAGGCTGCGGTGGCCGGGAGTGGCCACTGCACTCCAGTCTGGGCGACAGAGTGAGACTCCAACTCAAAAAAAAAAAAAAGAAAAGAAAATTTAAAAATATCAAATATATGTTCAGAAAATTTCTAGTAGCATGCTTAATTTCAAAGTGGATTTTTCTGGTAACGTTGCGGTGTTGTTTTGAGTTTTCAGAAGTGTCTATTACTATACAATATATTCTGCCTCATTTTACCAAATATATCTTTAGATTAATTTATTCAGACTTCATAGCTATAAACTGTGTTCTTATATAATTTCCACTTTGACCAAGTAACTTTTGTGCTAGTTTTCTTTCTAAATAGTAAAGACAGCACACTATAGGCTTTAAAAATTAGATCTATCTAAAGTTTTAAGAATTTCCTTAGATAGTATTTTCATATTTTTCAGTGTTTAGATGCTAGCTTACCTATAGCTTGCAAACAATCACTGTTTTTTCCCAACCATCTAGAGCAGAACTGTATGTACTCAAAATAGGTACAAGCCAAGTTGCATGGTAGCTGGGTGTGAAATGGCCTTAGGCCTTTGGTCTTCTAGCTACCTGATATAAAAAATATCAAAGCAGAAAATGTGAAAAAATTGTGAGGATGAAGGAAAGAAGGAAAAAGGGGCTGCTCTGAAAGAAATATTTGATTTTGACTAACAACTAAGGTATACATTTATGGTATATATGTATCCAAATTTTCTTTGCAATTCTTTATAAAGAAAAAAATCTTTGGTAATAGTAAACTAGACATAGATAAAACATCAGATGGAACCAGTAAAATGCTGGATTCATTATAAAACAAAATATCTTTTCAAAAATAGTTCTTTCTTATAACTATATTTAAAATTATCAGGTATATGCACAGCTAAATCTATATGTTAAAGCAAATCCAATTGCATCATTGATTTCTGAAACCTCTGTGTGTTTGTTCATGTTCTGTCTTGAAAGATATGAAGACAAAATTGCCTTGTCAGCTGGGCATAGCAGAAACAGCACAAGTTTGGGGAGTTGTGCATACCACGGTTTGGATCCTTGTCCTGCTGTTCACTAGATGAGGTACCTTAGATAAGTTACCTAATCTCTTTGAGTCTCCAGTTCCTTGACTGCTTGCAACCTTGTAACAGAGAAATGATTTTCTTAAAGAATATACCAAAAATAAGAATGAAAAAAGGTAGATATTATGATTTATGCAAAACCGAAAACTACATTTATGCAAAATATAGGAGTATGTCACTTGGTGTGGGCAATAGTCAACCTTGTATCTGCAGAGTTTCTAGGGTAGTCAAGATCCATTAAGAAAACTCATTTCTGCTGGGCTGGTGGCTCAGCCTGTAATCCCAACACTTTGGGAGGCTGAGGTGAGTGGATTGCCTGAGCCTGTGAGTTCGATACCAACCTGGGTACATCAGCGAGACCTCATCTCGACAATAACGAGAAAATTAACCAGGAGAGCCTGTAGTTCCAGCTGCTGGGAAGGCTGAGGCGGAAGGATCACTGGAGCCCAGTAGGTCGACGGTGGAGTGGCCGTGAGTGTGCCATGCACTCCAGCCTGGGCGACAGAGTGAGACTCCAACTCAAAACAAAACAAAACAAAACAAAACACCTCATTTCCATGGTTTCAAGCTCATATTAAATTAGACTTTTTAAAAAGTTGCTTTAATAAGTGTCGAAGCAAATTCAACTTGCCTGGAATTTTACTCTTTTGCTAAGTATCCCTTCTTCAGTATGAAGTGGGATATATCTTAATCATTTCCTAGTCTTTGCTGGTCTTGTTCAGATGGAAAAATTTGAAGATTATTTGGGTCTGGACATGCTACAGTGCTGTGTAAGTTTGGAGCCAACGCTAAGGATTGCTGTCCTTGAGGAGGGTAAGGTCTGCTGACTGTCTCTTTATGGTCCAAACAGATTTTGAGCTCAAGAGGCTCTTATGACATTTGCCTGGTGACCTGCTTTAGTGATGTGGATCACCCCTGTGGATGAGGGCTGATGCTAGAAAGAGACAATCAAACTTCAAGAAATTCTCTATTGTGATCCAAATCATGGGAGATTTCTAAGTGTTGAATGTAAATCAAGAGCATAAAAATATTAAAAAACCATATCCAGTAAAACTGTGGCTTGCACAAATTTTTGTCAGTTACTTTCTGCTAGTCTGACAGAATCAAGTTAGGAGAATTTTGTTAAGATATGTTTTACAAGCAATACTTCTGTTTTTATTTAATGTAGTTTCATTAATAAGCATATGGGGACAAAAGAGATGAATTTAAATATTCGGTTGATTTTCAAGGAAAAGGAAGTGAATCATTCCTTTTTGCTTTTCTTTGCTTTGTTAACTAAAGTTCTACATAAATGTCAGTGGTTCCCAATGATAGTAATTTGAGAATCTTGATGGCAGGTTATTGAATACACATAAGTCTCTTGTCTATCTCTATTGCAGAGCAAATCATTTTCAAAATGGAGTTGAGGCAGTAATCCTAGCACTTTGGGAGCCCAAGTTCAGGAGACTGCTCAAGCCCAGGAGTTTGAAATCAGCCTGGGCAACATAAAGAGACCTCATTTCTACAAAAAAATTTAAAAAAATTAACTGGGCATCATGGCATGTGCCTGTGACCCCATACTTGGAAGACTGAGGTAGAAGGATCACCTGAACCCAGGAAGTCAAGGCTGTGGTGAGCTGTGATTGTGCCATTGCACTCCAGCCGGGGCTACAGAGTGAGACCGTGACTCAAAAAAAAAAAAAAAAAAAAGAGAGTTGGATTTTTGACACTTTTTTGGGTAGAAAGTAAAGTATGTGTATCCACATTCAAAAACATAATCAGGACTTTATTCTTTCTTTATCTCCTCAGAGCACAATGTTTCAATATTGTCCAAGAAAATTACAGGAGAAATAAGAAATGAAGTAAGTGGTTAGTCATTAATCTACAGATGTCAGTAATTTCATTTTACTAGTTTAAGCACTTTAACATGGGAAAAATCAAAGTAAAAGTTTTATTTTCTACTCACTGGTTCTTCTGGGGGACAGTTGTCATTTCTTAAGCATTTTTTCCATTTCACTCTGTAAAAAAGATCTGATAAGAAATCATTTATCCATTTAGAGAAGGGCTTGTACTCTGAATTGTTTTTCTGGTCATGCCCATAGATTCCTGCTGATCCATGCAAACCCTCTTGCCCTGTTCCCATTATGAAACAATGGCTTTTATTTGTGATGTGACTGACCAGGGATGGGGTATATTCTGCAACTAGAGAACAAAATGAAGCTATTGGGCTAAACAGGGACTGAGCCTGTGACCTGACCCCATTAGTACTTTGACTAATGTGGGAAACTACCAGAAGCTTGAACTTAGAATTCGCCTGACTCACATGGTGTGGCAGATAAACAATTTAAGCATCGTTATTATCCGAATGCCTCTGTGAAGTAAAATATAGAAAAACAACCTATTGCTAATTAAGTGCCTTACTACCTTTAGAGATTAATTAATTATTTAACTATTTTAATAATAACAACAACAGTGGCAGCAGCAGCAATAACAATGATAGCTAACATTTACTGAGTATTTCTTATAGGCAAATTTTATGGGCTAAATTGTGCCTCCTCCTCCAATTAATATGTTGAAATCCTAACCCCTAGTACCTCAGAATGTGACTGTACTTTGAGATAGAGTCTTCAAATAAGTAAAAAGAAGTAAAGTTAAATGAATTAATTATGGTGGGTGCTGATGAAATATGACTCATGTCTTCATAAGAAGAGTAAATTAAGGTACAGACTTATGTATAGAAGGAAGACCATGTGAAGACATGCAGAGAAGACGACTATCTATAAGCCCAGGAAAGAAATCTCAGAAGGAAATTATCCAGTTGATGCCTTGATCTTAGGCTTCCAGCCCCTAGAACTGTGAGAAAATAAATCTCTGTTGTTTAAGCCCCCCAGTCTATGGTATTTTGTCACGGCAGTCCTAGCCAACAAACGTAGCCAGGTACTGTGTGAAGCGTTTTATATTCGTCACAATCCTCACTTTCCCTAATAACCTAAGAATACATACTATTCTTATCCTTCCTTTGCAAATGGGTGATCTTAGGTTGGGACCATTTTTTAGGGGACAGGGAGAAAGCCAGCATGAGAAGCATTGCAGTCAGGTGCCACTGATGTCACCATGTGGATAGTCCATCCCTTTCCTGCCTGCCTTCTCTTACATGCTACATGAATGACCCTCCAATCAGGAGAGATGGTTTCTTTTCTAATGATATTGTTCTCATTTTGCAGATGAGGAAACTGAGACTCTGAAGTGCCATGTTTCAAATCACTCTGCTGTCGCATGGCTGAGCTGGAACCCCAAGCAGGTGTGTCTGACCCTGCAGTCTTGAATCCTAACCATCCAACTATCCTGCCTTTGTCTCCTTTCGTCTGGAGGAAAGGAATGATTTCTTATTTTTGAATCTTTAGTTTCTGGAATAATGCTTTAATAAAACTGAAATGTTGTTCTGCTTGTTTTACTGTTGTGTTTGCAATTTTGAAATGTATTTGTGATTATTAGAACTAAGAGGAAGAAAAAGACTTCAAAGGAAATCACAAACAGCATAGTCACTTCCTTTTGATAAAAGTAATAGTTTACGGCACTGACCATTTTAGTAATACAAAAGGATCAGAATGGTAGAACATAGTACATGATTGTCCTTGAGCTATTTGGTTAATTTATCTACTTCCTGATTAGGCTTCTGTTTTTTTTTTTTTTATGTCCACAAAAAGGCAATAGTGTTTTCTTTTAGCTTACTCAATAGAGGTTTTATGAAAATTACTGAGTAAAATAGGAATAGGAAAGCAATTTTAACATAAAAAACATGAAAAGGGGGAAAAAATTCAAATAACCTAAAAGCAATTCCATTACATCATTAGGTTGCCCATTTAAACTCAGTACATTTGCATAATGTAGCCCTATAAGTATAATCTTTTAAAAATCATTTGGTGATAGTTCAAAACCCATTATTATAAAACAATTCATGAAAATTCCAAAGCAAATGCAGAGAGATACAAATATGGGTGGAAATATTTCAGTTATCTGAAACTTGCTTTTCAGTAAAACCTATTCTTCAGAACCTGTCTGAAAACCACAAGATCTGCAAATCCAGGCCCTATGATTCAAAAGAGTCTTCACAGAGTTGACATGTTAAAATTACTGTACTCGGCCAAGTGCAATGGCTCACGCTTATAATCCCAGCACTATGGGAGGGCTGAGAGGATTTCCTGAGACCACGAGTTCAAGACCAGCCTAGGCAACTTAGTGAGACCTAATCTTTACAATAAACCAAAAAATTAGCCGGGTGTTGTGACACGTGCCTGTAGTTCCAGTTACTTGGAGAGCTGAGGTGGAAGGATCGCCTGAGCCCAGCAGGTTGAGACTACAGTGGCCATGAGTGTGCCACTGCACTCCAGCCTGGGTGATGGAGTGAGACTACAACTCAAAAAAAAAAAAAAAGAAAAATTCTTGTACTCATAGAACAGGTACACTGAGTCCTTGGCCAGAACACATTTTCTCCTATCACATCCAATGCAAGCATTTATTTGCTTTCCTTAGCTGACCACTGGGCAGAAGCAGCAAATTAATATGAAAGACTAGGGCTATAACTAAAAGTAAATAGATTGTTGGCAACAAGCAGGACTTCAACATAGGAAGAGATAGAAGTAAATCTGGAAGTTTTATCTAATGGCAAATATCAGGGAGGCAGCATTCTAGAAAGAGGGTGGCTTTTCAGACAAATAGTTGTGTGTACAAAATCTCCATCCACCACTGTTTATTAGCTATATAACCCTCAGCAAGTTACTCAAAATCTTGGAGTGTCTGTTTTATTATTGTAAAATGAAAGTAATACAATCTAACTGCTGGATTGGTTGTAGGGATTAAATTAAATTACTGGGCAAAATGCCTGGTCAGTTTCTCTTTCATTCTCAGCCCCAGAATTCTCCCCAAACACTTCAATAGCTTTCACAATTCACTGGATCCTAAAATGCTCAAAATACTAGCTGATTCTGGATCATTATGAAAAAAACAAAAGCTATATCTGACCTAGTTTGCTTAAGGATTTATGCCATTATATAATTCATGTTAGAAAAACTTCACAATGATTATTAAGTCACCCATGGAATGGCTCACCCCACCCCGTTTTGTCAGGACCTGTACTCCACACCGACCTCCTTCCAGGACCCATGACAGAGCAACTCATGTCTCATATGTTGCCAAGCCACCATCACTAGGGAAATGAAAGCTCTGGAAAATTTACACTGGCAATTAAATGGTATAGCCCAGAAATGACACATTGCTTCCACCCATTAATGCTTCATTGTCACATGGTCTCATCCAACCACAAGAGGCCAGGATGCCTAGTCCTATTATAAGCCCTGAAAGGGGAAGACTGGAACTATTTGGGGAATAGCCCTAGTGACTTAACACAAAAGAAATTGATGTATAAACCAAGTTGACAACATACTTATTTATAAGGAGAAAATTCAGAATGGATCAAATTGGACACTATCATTTATTTTTTTAAAATGTTCCCTTTGCTACTTTATTAGTTTAAAGTGGGGAATATCTATTACTAGAGATTGCTGATGTGGGTTTTCCAGAAAATACTCTTACTGGTAGCAGAGCTGAGAAACTATAATTTGAAGGTTGCTTGGTGGATGAGAAATCAGATCACAGGGAATTGGATAATTTAGGGAAATGATTTATCCATATTTTGATAAAACCCAATGAACTATTCTTGCCCCACAACAGAGAACATTTGGAGCATAATTCCAGATTCAATGCCTCTCCTTTGTTATTGTCATGAATAATTAACAGCAAATTTTATATTTCTATCTTCTTCTTTACTCTATTCAACTTGCCTCATCTTTTTAGACAATTTCCCTCAAGTTTATTAATACCTTTAGCGAGATTCAATCCAAGCCCTTATATTTCTGCTTTTGCATTTTTATTTGTTGGCTGTTTTGCTTTGTTTTGACCAGGGTACATTTTACTTTAAAGGTGGTCCCTGCATATATCTGATCTCATTATTAATGTTTTGGCTTCACCAGGTTTATTTAAGAGTTGTGAGTTACTTCTATTTGAGAGAAATAGAAATTTTTTTTTTGAGTTGGAATCTCACTTTGTCGCCCGGACTGGAGCAGCCACTGCAGCCTCAACCTGCTGGGCTCTGGCGATCCTTCCGCCTCAGCTTTCCAAGTAGCTGGGACTACAGGCGCACGCTACCACGTCCGGCTAATTTTTGATTTATTGTAGAGACGAGGTCTCACCAAGTTGCCCGGGCGGGTCTCGAACCCGTGGGCTCTGCCAATCCACTCACCTCAGCCTCCCAAAGCACTGGAATTATAGGCTGAGCCACCAAGCCCGACTGAGAAATAGAAATATTAAGTAGATTTTTATATCACATACTGAGTCTGTTCCCTAGGTCATGGGTACTGAAAGCGGTTGGTTGAAGAGGACTCTTTCATCTGATCTGAGTTCTGATCTGGATTCAGTGGCAGAAAAGTGATAAAGATGAGCAATGAGACCATGGACTTGGGAGATGGTAATGACTACATGAGCCTCATATTTGTCATGTCAGGGCTAAAGCATTAATGAGGACACACTAGCGGTATGCAGATCACACCTCCAGATAGTGGTGGTATTCTGGTGATAATATCTCTGCTTTAATGGAAGAATTAATACTAATCACCAAAACTGGCAGCCCAGAAGTGTTAGTATAATTTTAGAGCACAATGGGCTTTATTGGAATCACTTAGTATTATTCTGAACATTTTTATGTTCACAACTGTGGTCAATAAAGACTAAAAGATGCTGATTAAATACATTTTCTTTAGAAAAACAAATCATATTTAACTTACCTTAGCCTATACATCTGTGCTGGAAATTTAATCATATGCTTGTTGATTAATCATATGCTTGTTGAAAACTACAGAAAGAACGTTCTCTCTTGTATAACTACAGAGACAAAATCAGAGCCAAAAAGGAACTCAGTACTTTCAAGGTCAATACTAGTTGAAATGTTTCCAAAAAAGTTCTCAACATGAGTGTAGAAGAAGAAAGTTTCAACATGTCATTGAGCAAAAATATACAAACTGCTCTCTTGGGATCTGATTGTCCTTGACTAAGGAAAAGAATTCCTTGGTGGAATAATCTGTACTCAGCTTTCCTGCTAACATAAGATGTTGAGATTTGGAGTATGACTGAGAATTGCCAGAAGAAATGCCTTTCTTGAGACCTCATATAGCCTATACATCTGTGCTGGAAATGTCATGGAGTAGGTGGTCAGGATATTTGACTCACTTTCTACCAAAAATATCATAATAGGAGATTATAAGAAAAGTCATTGTGTGGTGAGAACTAAGACTGCCAATATTAGCTCAGATTTCAGAAGAGGTTTTCAATACTACAAGAAGAAAATTTCAATACTTCATTGCCCCAAAATATACATAGTTCTTTAGGGATTCAATCATCCTTGACAAGGGAAAAAAATTCTGGAGAAGAATTGTTTATTTACTCTGGGAGTCTCTGGTTTCCAACACTCTTAAAGTTGACTTGACGTGAAGCTGAGCAGATATAGAATCACATTAATCATTGGGTGAAATTTCCACCTTCTGGCATTTCGAGTTCATTACCCTGCAATAGCCTATGCTACTATAGAAATGGGTAGGAAAAACAACTTCTCAGATTTTCCTGCAATTCTTATCTGTATGGGTTTATAGCAAATCACATTCTCAGCAGTTGGCATTTGTGAACTGACTTGCTTTGATTTCTGATGAGGCTGTCTGAAGAGAAGCCTAAAGTTTTAATCGAAATGACAAAAGCCTCAGTGTGTTATCTTTTCTGTTCTCTTTCTTCATAACACTTGCATCCAATGTGCTTTTGGGTCTGGAGAGATCCTGTAGTGTAGTGTTTTACTAAGTCATTAATCCTACTCTAATGCTGATACTGTCCAAATCTTTCTGGAAGTATACATTCAATCAACATTTATTCAACATCTACTTTGGGGCAGGCCCTGTCTGGAGTGTAATATAGAAATTAAAAGAAAAAGACACAGGAACATAACAGTTTATTGGTAGAGAGGAGAAGGAACAGCTGTAAGAGAAAGCAATTAGAATAAAGCAATTTATTTAGCTAGGTTCAGATTTCTAAAGAAACCCAGAGGAAAGGCGTAGTTGGACAAGCCTTTACTGAAGAGGTGATGGAATTGCAGGATATTGAAGATAGAAAAGAGTGTGTCAGCCAGAAAAGGCAAGGAGAATAGTCCAGCATCTTCAAAGATGCAGATTAGATCAAAGAGCCAGGAGCTCTCAGCGAAGAGGAAGTAGGTCAGGGAGGCCACTGCACATTGAGAACAAGACAGGGGAGTTAGAAGTAGGGGTATTTGATGAGGAAAGGAGCAGGAAAGAGAGATTTGGGTCATGTCATGAAGCGTCTAGATTCTCTGATGAGGGTTTGGGACTTTATTGACAGCGAGGGAGTCACTGAAATCCTGAAGCAGAGAAATGCCATGATCAGTCCTCTTTTTCAGCAACAACCCTTAGATTTACATGGAGGGTAGAATCGAGATGGGAAGAAACCTTAGCAAGAAAGATGGGTTAGGAGGACATTAAAGGACTATATCAATGAGAGCTGATAGAAATTTGGAGATGGGCTACCTGGAAAATGGCAGGACCTGGTAACTAAGGAGGAGGAAGATCCATTCTTACGTTCATTCAATATTTATTTGTTGAGCTCCAGTTCTGTGCCAGACACTATTTTAAATACTTGGAGTTCCCAACGTAAAAAGACAAACTCCTTTCTCCCACAAAGCTTAGATTCCAGTGACAGAGGAAGAAAGAAAGAAAGAAAGAAGTTCACTAATGTGCATGGCCACATCATGTTATATGATATTAAGTGCTATGAAGAAAAAAAAAGCGTGTGACTTTTGAGCTTGAAGCTTCTGCTTTTTCCCTGTGGAACACTGCCTGAGAGGGCCATGGAAGGAAGCCAGTTCAGCAAGACAGGAAGATCAAAGGAAGAGGAGATCCTGGGCCTCACCAGCCAATAGCCAGCATTATTTGACAGAATAAGGAATATTCTAGCTGAATATTTGGTTGAATGTAGCCCCAGGAAGGAACTCAGAAAAAATCAACAGAGAAATGGCCCAACCAACCCACAGAGCCATGAGAATTCATAGTCATTGTGTGGTGAGAACTAAGACTGTCAATACCAGCTCATGTTTCTGAAGAGGTTTTCAATATTACAAGAAGAAAACTTCAATACTTCACTGCCCACAAATACACATTTTGTTTTCAGCCACTAAATTTTGAGTTTTATTGGCTCAGAGTAGATCCTAGAAATGATGGAGAATAAGAGCGAGTGAGTATTCACGAATGACTCATGGATCTCTGGCTTGGGTGACACCATTAGCAGCAAAAGGCAGAACTTAAGGAAGAAGAAATTTAAAATTGCTCCAGGCCTGGTAGTCTTGGGATACTCCACATTGGGGTAAAATTTAATTCTTTAAAATTAAACTTGGAAGGCCAGATCTAAGAACTTTTTTTCTTATAAAAACTTGAAAATGTATAGGCCTCCATAAGATAGTTTATTAGTTTGAATGCATTTTAATTAAATTACTCTTTAAAACGCATTCAAACTAACTGGTAATTATTCATCACCAATTAATCAACATGTAGCTACAGTTATTTATCCATGTTCTGTTTTGATTGTTATGCAGGGGAGGAGCAGGGGAAATTAGGAGAACAAGAGGGTTATAGGAATGAGTGGAAATGGGTAGAAAGACTGATATTAAAGGAGAATGGATGAAAAGAGTATATATAAAGGAGACTGGAGAAAGGACACACTTTGCCTTGGTTAACTTTTATGCATTTGTATAAAAGACAGCAGACTGCAGAACAATGCTCTGTCATCCAGTCTGCTTTGCGTGATTGATAAAGAACTGCTTAAAAATACACCACTTTTGTTTTTTTGTATCAATATTTTTTATTATGATGTTGTGGGGTACAGTTAAGGGTTAGGTATACATTTCATTCAGGCACCCTGTTGATAAGAGGAATACACCACTTTTGTATTAAATAGGTTTTCCTTTTTTTTTTTTCTTTTTTTTTGAGTCGAAGTCTCACTCTGTTGCTCAGGCTGGAGTGCAGTGTCACACTCACTGCCACAGATCACAACCTTGACCTGCAGGGCTCAGGGAATCCTTCCCTCAGCCTTTCAAGTAGCTGAAATCACAGACACATGCCACCATGACCAGCTAATTTTTTTATTTATTGTAGTGACGAGGTCTCATCAAGTTGCCCAGGCTGGTCTCGAACCCCTGGGCTGAGGCAATCCTCTTGCCTCAGCCTCCCAAAGTGCTGGGATTACAGGCGTGAGGCACTGTGCCCAGCTGCCTTTATTCTTAAGAACTATGTTAATCCTACAGTTACTGTCAAAGTGAGAAGAATCTGTATTGTTTTCTGGGTTACAATTTAACATATTGGGTCATAAACAAATGAAATTAAAGATTATGCTAAATATTCTTGATTTTGGGTTTTTTTTCAGAAATTATAATCTAGTACTATAATGTTAGGTGTAACATGGTTATAGTCATTCATTTTGGATACTGATAAGGATATTTTTAATTTTTTTGGGCAAAAAAATTTATAGAAATGACTTATGGGAGATTAATAGATCATCCTCATCAGCTCCTGTGAGTCTGAATATCGCTGTCTAATGCTCTTGTTATGTATGTTCCATCAATCTTCATGAGATTCGGTTTAGAAAAGAGAAGATTATTAATGGATGATGCACTACTATCATGAATAGGAAACACCCGTTTCAAGAAAATGTACAACTGGCTCACCCATCTCCTCTGAAAAATGTAACTTATTACTGTGGTCCCCAATCTTTTGGCACTAGGGACCGGTTTTGGCACTAGGGACCGGTTTTAGGGACTAGTGGGATAGGTGAGGCAATAGTCCAGCTGTGGGGCTGGGTTCCTAACAGGTCATAGACCAGTACCTGTCTGTGTCCTAGGGGTTGGGGATCCCTGTCTAGGTTTGGATATTGACTTGAATGTTCAAGATATATAGTTTAAGGCTGAACATGGTGGCTAACGTCTATAATCCCAGCACTTTGGGAGGATGAGGTGAAAGGATTGCCTGAGCCCACGGGTTCGAGACCATTTTGGGAAACTTGGCAAGATCTCATCTCTACAATAAATCAAAATATTAGCCAATGTGTGGTGGCAAATGCCTGTAGTTCTAGCTACTTGGAAGGGCGAGGTGGAAAAATCACCTGAGCCCAGCAAGTCGAGGCTGTGTCGTCTGGGCTGGGCGACAGAGTGAGACTCCAACTCAAAAAAAAAAAAAAAAATTGCGTTTTATTACTTTAGTTTGACAACATGACCTAAGAAGCAAAATTCATGATGAATCCAAAACTTTTATATAGACTTCTGCCCCCATACTAAACTTATGAAAACTCCTCCAAAGATTGGACAATGATTTTTTTAAAAGAGGGAAAAGAATGAAATAATTGTTGATTTGATTTTCAAACAGAAGAGAGAAAATATCATGACCTCAATTTTTTTAATGCCTTTAATGTATACATTTAAACAATGGAATACTCAGTTGTAAAACCACCAGTCTTGTCAAAAGAATGACTTTGATCCATATTGAGTAAATAGCAGGAATGTGAATATCTGCTCCTCACAAAAGGCAGAGAAAATATCCTAGTATAAAGAAGAAGTTGCATTACTTGCTACAAATGGATATAGGAGTTTCCACATTACAGCCTTATTAGAATTAGCCTTAGTTTATATTTACTTATATCCATGTAAGTCTTCCTTACTAAATTATAAACCCTTTAAAAGCAGGAAGTACATTTTATACCCTTGACATTACCTAGTCCAGAGCCATAATATTCATAGAACGAGATCAAGGAATGCTAGCAAGGTCACACATTTTGTTTCTCAGGTCTTAGCTCAAGGCACTTGTAAAATTGCAATTATCATATTAAATTTGCCAATTGCAGTTTAGTGTCTAATCCTTCAATGGACTTTGTTAGGGAATTTTGTTAGGGCACAGATAGTGTTTGTCTTGTTCACTGCTTTATTCCCAAGGATGAGCACAATACTGGAATATGGTGGTTTCCCGGTAAATATTTCCAGCATAACTGAATGCATGAATGAATAAAAAAACACAGTTTCAATGTACCATTCATCTCTCGGAGCAGGAAAAACACAATAGATGCTTCTCTCTTTATGATTAGTAAAACTCATCCTGTACCCTTTCTTTCACAGTGACAATGTTGGCTACCACATTCTTCTGTTTGTCATCTAACATCTACGTCCTAGAAAGGTCTCAGGGTTCTGGTGTTCCTAATCGTTCAAGAATGTGAAGGAAGTTTCCCTCCAAAACACAGGACACTCAGTTAAATTTGAATTTCAGATAAACAATGAATACGTATTCTAAGTATATGAATTAGGTATACATACTTATGTTCCATCTAAATAAAAAATGATTGGTTCTTTATCTGAAATTCAAATTTCATTGGGCATTCTGAATTTTTTTTTTTTTTAGTTGGCGTCTCACTCTGTTGCCCAGGCTGGAGTGCAGTGGCACACTCACAGATATACCAGCATTGACCCGCTGGGCTCTGGCAATCCTTCCACCTCAGTCTTCCAAGTAGCTGGAACTACAGGCACATGCTACCATGCCCAGCTAATTTTTGATTTATTGTAGAGGCGAGGTCTCGCCAAGTTGCCTGGGCTGATCTTGAACCAGAGCGCTCAGACAATCCACTTGCCTCTGCCTCCCAAAGCACTGGGATTACAGGCTGAGCAACCGAGCCCGACCCTTTCTGCATTTTTATTTACTAAAGCTGCCAGCTTTAGTTTAACACCATTTTCTGTACAGGGCTGTTAGGTTGGTGAGCTGAGTTGGTGCCATGGGTCTGCAAAGAATTGAACAGAAATTAGATTAGAAAAAGAAGTTTATTTAGAAAGCAGATTATAAAGAGAGAGTTGATCCAGTTCTCCAAAGTCAGAAAAAGGGCCAGATGTTTAAGGAATGTTTGATGGTAAATGCTTGAGGCAGGGGTTTTTTAAGGCTTTCCTTTAGGGGGGTGTTCATAGGAACTGTCATGGTGATGGGGTCTGTTTCTTGTATCTCTGATGGCTGGATAGATGGGAGTGGTAAGTCACAGGTGGTCAATCACATAGAAGATAGGGGCTGGGCTGGAGGCTGAAAGACAAATTCTTGAGACAGAGATGGTAGCCTAAGAAAGGCTGGGCCAGGTCTGTGAAAGACAAATTCTTGGGAGGTGTTGTGAGTGAGTAGGATAAAGTCCACAAGGGGGCTAGAGAACTGGTTTTTCTTATGGTTAATGATTACTCCTGTGTATGCTACATTACCTAAGTACCTGACCAGGTCTGCTTAAAGTCGGTGACCAGAGAATCTCCATTTTGTGCTCTGTCCTTTCAAGAATGAAGAAGACTTTGCCCAGGAAAGTCATCTCCTAGTTCAGGGTCCTGCACCTGCTTAGAGGAGGACTTCAAATTTGACTCTACACATGGGCTACATTCAATACAAAATTATTTCCATCTTTCTGGAGCAGGAGAAATTGATCTTCAGGGCCTCCAGGTCCCCTTCCTGCAGGTTCCTTTTCTGGTAGGAGCCTTGCAGACATCTGACTTACATCACTTTTCTTTCTTGACATATTCGGCATCATAAAAAATTACATCATGGGCCGGGTGTGGCTCACGCCTATAATTCCAGCACTTTGGGAGGCTGAGGCAAGAGGATTGCCTGAGCCCAGGGGTTTGAGATCAGCCTGGGCAACATGGCGAGACCTCGTCTCTATAATAAATAAAAAAAATTAGCCTGGTGTGGTGGTGCACAGGTATAGTTCCAGCTACTTGGAAGGCTGAGGTGAAAGGTCACCTGAGTCCAGCAGATCGAGACTGCAGTGGCCGTGAGTAGCATGCCACTGCACTCCAGCCTGGATGACAGAGTGAGATTCTGACTCAAAAAAGAAATTACATCACAAAGTCACTCCTACTGAGGTGTAAATGACTGATAAGGTATGTATTACTTCTATCAGAGGAATTTAAACTGTAAATGGGTACCCTCAAAATAATTAATACATAATTAATTCTAATTGTGGAATTTGAAAATTTCTCTGAATTGCTATTGGAGATTGTTTTAAAATTGTATTCTCTTGAAATTAGGCATTTGGTGTTTAACTATGATATTTTTTCATTGTGTAGATGTAAATCTGGGATTCAGGTCCCCAAATCCTGGGGGATTATTAGGGGGACAGGGTTACTCTAAGTTGTTTAAGGCTCTTTAGCCCATGAACAGAGAAGAAAATCAGATCTCTGTCTAGTTTAAAAATAAACTATGGAACACCTTTCCTTTGTTAGTTTTCTTTTTGCTAAGTGTTCTCACATGTCATTCTTGGAAAAATCCTGTGAGAGGGATCATAGTATTTCCAGGTTTTAGATGAAGCAATTAAAATTCTGAGACTTTCCCCAAGCCAGAGAGATATAAGTGGCAGAGCTGTGATTCAAAGCAGGGTTTTTTTGACTTTGAGGCAGTGATCTTCTTGTCACACTATGGTGGCCACCCACCCCACTGCCCCATTCTTGGGAAGCCCCAGGTTCCCCCTGAAGCTATTGGGTGTGCGCCTAGTATAGCAAATGCCACATGACTTTTGATTGCAAAGTTTTGAGAAAATACAATAATGCTAGACTATCTCAGTGTCAGAGATAGGAAAATGACTCAGAATCATATGCTGTTGGGCAACCAAATTTGGTTGCAAGTTTTTCTTTACAAGAAGCTGCTCTTGCTCTTTATTCATGAGTAAAGCCAGGGTAGATGAATGGGATCGTGACACCAACACTGAGATCCATTTTCAAAAATGTGTTATGGGGCAGTTAAAGGGGAAGTGAAGCAAATTTGTGATGTAAGAGAACTTTATCTTTGCTGCCCTCTCACTGACCCTTTAAGGCAACCTCTTTCTCCTTCCTCTTCTTAGCACTGTTGGGCCTAGTTAACAGTCTAGACCGAATCTGCAAGATTGTTCTACTATTGTGTTGATTTATGAGTACTCTGAATGGAAGCTCTCCCGGGGATGTGAGAATTTAATAAGGAGTATACATACTTAAAAAGGAGTAAAGAGTTTAATTTTTAAATGGTGCCATTCTAGATACTAGAGTAGATCAATGAGAGGGTCTTTTTGGGTAGAAAACTACTAAACTCACACTTCCTAGGCAGTACCAGAGAAGTGTGATTGCATAGTACAATTAGATGTTTTATATTGTGTTGGGTCATATTATTAAGTCGATGTCAGGACCCCATGACTTAAAGGTTGATGGAATATGGTTAAAATCAACAAGCAGCATCCAGCGAGATGGTTAATCTCTATAATCCTAGTTCTTTGGGAAGATTATCTGAGTCCAGGGGTTCGAGACCAGCCTGGGAAACTTGGTGAGACCCCCCATTTCTACAATAAAAAAAAAAATTAGCTGGGTGTAGTGGCATGTGCCTGTGGTTCCAGCTACGTGAAAGACTGAGGCGGAAGAATTACCTTAGCCCAGCAGGTCGAGGCTGCAATGGCTGTGAGCTTGCCACTGTACTCCAGCCTCGGTGACAGAGTAAGACTCCTACTCAAAAGAATCAATCAATCAATCAATCAATCAATCAATAAGCAAGTTTTAAGATATGAGTTTAAATGTTATAAATAGCTGAAAAATACTGGGACCAACATTTGGTCTGTTGAAAACAAAACAAAACAAAAACCCAAGACATAATTGTCCTATATGTACAATAGAAATTCAGGGATTGTTGGTGAGTGTTCTTTTTTTATGAAACAACAAACTAAGAAAAAGTGAAAATGGATAGGATTTGGCACAGAAAGGATTAATGGGACATATTAATACTGGATTTATTGATAACAAATTGACTGGTGATACTGGAATTTACTTCTATGGAATATCATTTGGAAACAACCAAGTTTTGTAGTCAAACAGACTTGGTTCTTTTTTCACATTGTACCAATTACTTAATCTCTTTAAACCTCAATTTCCTCCCTTGTAAAACGGGAAGAGTAATAAACTGAGTTATTCTAAGAATACCCTAATAATTAAATGAGATGCTATTTTAAAAATACCTAGTAAATGGATACATATGACTTTAGGGATATGATTACACTTCTCTTTTCCTCTCTCATTTTAAGAAACAATTTATAAATACTTCTGCCTAAATATAACAAACTGACTATAGTTTCTAGGACAAAGCCATGCCTCCTATTAATAGCAGTGATTAAACAATAAGAAAGCTTGGAAGCTAAGGACAATGTGTGTACATAGTAATAAGGACAAAACTGTGCCTACAACTGGAGAATGGTTTTTATCCTAATTTGGTCACACTATACTTTTATCTTGAGTTAGGAAACAGGCATATCAATCTGGCACACTTAGAAAGAATAAGTTCCATGGACCTTAAATTAATAACCAAAAGACCAAGTTGTTTATATTTCAAATTTAGACTCACAATATACATTTTAAATCCCTAGGTCTGCATATATATTTGATATTATATATTATACTTTATAGACACTATTATATATACTTATATGGAATATATTATATATAACTGCATAACTAATATATAAAGCAAACAATATATAAGCAAATAAATCTAATATATAAAACAGATAAATTTCACTAAGCATGGTCTTATTGACAGAAGAGATTCATAAAATATTAATAGCAATAGTGATTACCTGTTTTTTGAATGGAAGAAATCCTTTTGGAATTGGAAACTATGCCAAATCCTGATATTTAAAACCCTGCTGCTGAGAGTAGTGGCTCACGCCTGTAATACCAGCACTTGGGGAGCTGGAGGCGAGAGGATTGCCTGAACCCATGGGTTCAAAAACAGCCTGGGCAACATGGTGAGACCTCACCTCTACAATACATTTTTTAAAGAATTAGCCGGGCATGTTGTCACATCCCCATAGTTCCAGCTACTTGGAAGGCTGAGGCAGAAGGATCATCTGAATCCAGCAGGTTGAGGCTGCAATGGCCATGAGCATGCCACTGCAATCCAGCCTGGGCAACCCAGTGAGACTCCAACTTAAAAACAAACACAAAAACAAAACAAAACAGAACACCCTGCAATGGCAAATAGTAGGGGTGGGGCAGGAGGAAGGGGCTGCCTTTGATATACTGAATTAATTGTAATAGCAAATTAATATAATTTGAGAAATATGGACCAAGATAGTAGGACACTGAACTTGAACTGTCTTCATAGATAGTTTCTGGCTCTTTAAATCTTCTGCTTCAAGGAGGCTTCTGAATAAGAGAATGATAGGAATTGAAGGCTGGATCATGAAGCACCTTGAGGCTATTTTGAGGACTTTCCTCTTACTTGCAATGAGAAGGAGTCACTGAAGGGGTTTGAGGGGTGACATTATTGGATATGTTTTAGCAGAAGCATTTTGGCCACCATGTTGAGAATAAAATATAGGGAATAAGAACTGATAATAGGTGAGTAATTATGGGTTCTTAGACCAGGGTGATTGTATTTGAGGTAGTAACAGACTCTAAGTTCATTTTGAAGATACAACCAATAGGATTTCTTATTGGATTGTATGTGAGAGTAAAAGAGGAATCAAAGACAACCACAGATTTCTGCCCTGAGTAACCCAATAAAGGCTATTGTCACTGACTAAGAAGGGGAAATCTGCGAAGGAGTAGAATTTGGGGAAAGAGTAAGGGGAATAAAGAGTTGGTATTAGTCACAATAAGTTTGAGATGCTTATTAAAGCTTCAACTGGAGCCGGGCTTGGTGGCTCAGCCTGTAATCCCGCGCCTTTGGGAGGCTGAGGTGAGTGGATTGCCTGAGCCCGTGGGTTCGAGACCCACCTGGGCAGCGAGATCTCATCTCTACAATAAATCAAAAAATCAACCGGGCGTGGTAGCGCATGCCTGTAATTCCGGCTACTTGGAAGGCTGAGGCAGAAGGATCGCTGGAGCCCGGCAGGTCGAGGCTGCAGTGACCGGGAGCGGCCACTGCACTCCAGTCTGGGTGACAGAGTGAGACTCCAACTCAAAAAAAAAAAAAAGCTTCAACTGGGAAGTCAAGAGGTGATGAATAGATAAATTTGGGATTCAAGACTGGAGATATAAATTTAAAATGGTCAGTGAAACATGTCACAAAACTGAATGAGATTACTTAAAGAATGAAAAAAGTTCTTCGAACTGACTGAGACTTTGGGCCCTCTAGCATTTAGAAGCTGGACTGATTAGGAGAGATCACCAAAGGAGAGTAGGAAGAAGGGCATTTGTTCGTAGAAACATGTCTGAATTATAGCTTAAAAAAGAAAAATTGTGATGATTTCTGGATTGCCTGATTTTTCAGATGACTTATTTTCTTATTCCTCTTTTTGGTTTGATTTTAAATGGCCATACGTTAATTTTATGCACAGAAAATAATTAGAAGTTTTAGAAAGGAAAATAAATGGCATGTAGGTGTTTATCATTAATACACAGGGTCATAGGTCACCTTCCACCTAGGATATCGTATGGATAGATTGTTCTCCACATTTTTGTGAAAAAAAAATCGGAAGCACACATTTATAATTGTATATCTCTTAACCCAACCTGAACTGTTGGTTTTAGCATAAGTCTATGTTTCTCAACCTGTTTTGTCATTGCCACTCTCATACACATTTTTTCCCTAATTGTCATTTCTCCTTACTCCTGCCACAAAATTTTAATATTATATCTGTTTATTGCAGTCTTTTTTCAGGGCCACAGACTATTGTAATATCTGGGATATTTTTTGTCCTTCTAGAATCCTTTTTTTCTTTTTCTTTTTCCCTCTTTAGAGGTGATATTGACCCTGTTGAGAACACAAGACATCAGCTGTGAACATTTCAGTGTCCTGCCATTAATAGATGTGCTCAATAAAGGTGAATGCACCTCCTTTTTATCCTCTATACCTGTCTTTATCTCTTTTATCCATTACAATACTTTGCTCCTAGCAAACACTTGAATGCTTATTGGATGATTGAAACTGAAGTATTAGTTTTGTCTTACTCTAAGAAGCAGAGAGATTCAGTCCTAATATCACAAGCAGCTCACTCTGAATTTCAACTTCTCCAGCCTACAGAAACCACCCTTCTCTTTAAGTCCCCAACTACTTATTCTAAGGCCCCTTTTCAAATTCCTGCTCAACTTCCAACTTATTTTGCATTCTTCCTACCAGCGTTTACTAAGTGCTGCAGGATGTACTTTCTTGTGTCACTGATCTGTGGAGATTTGTGCTCGCAGAGCCATTTCTAATGTTGGCTCTTTTCTTTTCTTTTTTTTCTTTTGAGTTGGAGTCTCACTCTGTCACCCAGACTGGAGTGCAGTGGCCGCTCCTGGCCACTGCAGCCTCGACCTACTGGGCTCCAGTGATCCTTCCGCCTCAGCCTTCCAAGGAGCTGGAACTACAGGCACGCGCTACCACGCCTGGCTAATTTTTTGATTTATTGTAGAGATGAGGTCTCTCCAAATGGCCCAGGCGGGTCTCGAACCCGCGGACTCAGGCAATCCACTCACCTCAGCCTCCCAAAGCGCTGGGATTACAGGCTGAGCCACCGAGCCCGACTTGTTGGCTCTTTTCTATTGTCTTCTGCCTTCTGTGGCCTCCTAAGAGCCCCTTCTTGATGCTGCCCTATCCCATCCCCAGACCTTGATTACAATGCCCAACTGACATTAGGTTATGGTTTTATCATTGTTTTCTTATGTCTGAGGCCACCCCAGGGACTACAATACAAACAAACTAGGAGAACTTATTGCCTCAGTAGTCTGTGCTCTAGGGCAGCCTTTCTGAGAGTGCCCCCTACTGGCTGTGACTCTTCTGAGGCTCTGTATGTTGCTGGGGGCAACTTCTTTCCCCCAAACTCTTCTTTTTCTTCCTTTTTAGGTCACACCAAGGCCCCACATGTTTCTGCCATTAGCCTAATCCCCAGAAAGGAAGACAACACCAACACAAACAGTCAAACAAACAATTCAGAGCAAGCAACCCCATGATCATCCTTGGGCCATTAAGCTTCAAACTAAGAGTGCCTTTTGTATCTCAGTACAGATGGATTGATTAAGGATTCAGTCTGAAACATTTGCATTTAGAGACTTCTTTTCTGAGCATTTTAGAGAACAAAGTCTCTACCTCTGCATTTCTTCTGTCCTGTGCTCATTGAACAAATATTTATTGAATTGGGACTATGTGCCAGACACTCTATCAAAGTACCTGGGATACAGTGGTTGATAACAGAGATACATGCCCTATCTTCACAGAACTTACATTCTTACAAGCAGTTTGGCCCTTTCAGATGAATTAGAGAGTCTGCCCTAAGAACTAATTCTCATTTCTCATTTTTACTCAAAAATGCAAATACTACTTTCTTTTTTTTTTTTTTGAGTTGGAGTCTCACTCTGTCGCCCAGACTGGAGTGCAGTGGCCGCTCCTGGCCACCACAGCGTTGACCTGCTGGGCTCCGGCGATCCTTCTGCCTCAGCCTTCCAAGTAGCCGGAATTACAGGTGTGCGCTACCATGCCCGGCTGATTTTTTTATTTATTGTAGAGATGAGGTCTCACTACCCAGGCGGGTCTCGAACCCGCGGGCTCAGGCAATCCACTCACCTCTGCCTCCCAAAGGCGCAGGATTACAGGCTGAGCACGAGCCCAGCTCGCAAATACTACTTTCCACCCTCTTCATAACAATGTCTCAGTTTCACTGTTCAGGTCAAGACACCATCTCTGGCAATAGAACACTGTGCCTTGCAAGATTAGTCTTGCTCAGAAGACTGCTTGTGGGATAAATCTTTGCATTGTATCAGTAATAAATAACTTAATCTAAGTGAAGTGTTTTTCCAATCTAAGCTCACAGGAAAAACTACATTGAAACCACTTGGGAGCTTATACACACACACACACACACACACACACACACACACACACACACACACACACACTGTTATGGTCTGAGTAATGGTTGGCTTCACTCCCTTGATACCAATTAATCAAAGGGGCAAGGAATTGGTAGAAAGAAGTTTATTTTTGAATTCGAATTCAGGAAGCAGAGCCGGATTTGAGGTCTTTCTAACATGGTTCTGCCCACCCTCCAGGTTTTGACAGTTCACTTTTATAAGTCCAGAGTTGTTAGTACCTATACATCAGACATGTGACCAGAAGAGCATTGCATAGAACTTGATTTTCAGCCGCATTTATTGATAGTGATATTTTTTGGTCCAGACTTTCTAGCACCAGGTATCAGAGATATCTTATAGCTTTGATCAGTAGGGACCCGCAGAAGTGTTATTCAAGCTTGCTATAGAGTAAAGGGAGTTTGCATTATGCAAACGTTATACAAATCACAAAACTTACTATTACATTGATACTATATTATTCAAACTTATGACTACTCAGAAAAAGGGAGTAAATGGGGATTTGCCTCTTTCAGTTCATTGGGCATAGTCTAAAGGGAAGTCAAGGATCCTCTCAAGCTACTTACTGGGAATGCATAGGAGATGAGGGGACTCTCAGGCATGTTGTGGAATGACAGGAGCACTTCAACCTTTGCCATGCCTTTGTCCACGGTCTGTGGTAATATGGACAAACATTTTTTTGGGCAGGTCTCTGTATAAACACCACATACAACACACTCTTCCACATATACATAACACCATGCACACACACACAAAACATACAGATACCACATATATACATCACACACACACAACACTATGCGCGCACACGCGCGAACACACACACACACACACACACACACACACACACACATACACACACACGAAACCCTATGACCAAAGATTCAGAGGGAGTGTTAGGCTAGGGAATCTGTTATTTACAAAACAGTATGGAAAACTTCTCATCCTCTACCAGATTTGGATACTAATCAAGTAGGAAGATAAATTAGTTAATTGGGGATCTGGAGAACTTGGATGTAGGAATGGTGAATATTCTTTTCACAATAGGCTACAAGATGCAATGAACCAATGACCCTCTTGAAATTTTATCTTTCTATAATTATACTGCTGTCCCCACCCTTGGTTCAGATATAATTACCATTGCTTTCCCAAATACAGAATCTTGCTTGTCTTCCCCAGACCATCGGCACACAAACCAAGTGTTCTTTCTCTGAAGGCCCAGAAAAAGCTTACTACAATGCAGCATCATAATTCAGAGGTTTTGATTATATGTAAGCTGCCGATTCATACATTTGCTGGAATGTAGGCTTTTATAGATCCTTCCTTCAAATCTCCAGGTGCTATTTTTTCTATCTTTGGGAGGGTCAATACTAGCTTCATAAAGAAGTTTCTACTTCTTGGTACTTTTTTTTTTTTTTTTTTTGGTCAAGCACATTCCAGGCATTTGGAATTTGTCCATATTCTCATTAGGCTTGCAGAGGCCCAGGGTCCAGTCCTAAAAGCAGAAGGGATAGTTAGATGCAGACTCCCATTCCATCTCCAGAAAGAGACTAAAAAGCGAGAACACAAAGCCAAAACTGGAGCTTTATTTTTTGCTCCAGAGACAACACATTAAGAAACTGCAATCCTCTCCTATATGTGTCTTGAGGAGAATTCCTAACCTAAAAATAACGCTGGCACGCTTGAGCTGTGGATCATCTGATACCTACCCAGGCCTGGCTTATTTCAGAAATCACTTCATTAACTGTGCATGGCTCTATTTTAACAACTCAATGATGGCACCCCCTGAACTTAAATTACTTTCTTACTTTTCTAGTTAAAAATGCTTTAATTATAAAATATTTCAGCATACAAAAGATGATAGAACAAATGGATTTTTTTTCCCACTTCCCAGATTTAACAGTTCTTTCAGTTTGTACTCTTTAAATGAAAAAATTATAGATATCGCTGAGAAAACCTCGATCCTCAAGCCTCTGTGCTCCCTAAATCCCAGGATGTTGTATATCCATAGTTTATTTTCACTATGTGTACTATGAATCCATAAACATCACATAAATTTGTTTTGTGTTTTAAAGCTTATATAAATAATAATAAACCAGAGTTAAATTTAACTAGCTGTTCATGAATTATGATGAATATATTTTTAAAGCATGATGTTAAATAAAAAATAAAAGTCTCTCCTAATCAGAAGCAGGGGGAGAATGATATTAATTTTTTCCCATTACATAGAGTGCTGTATCCAGTTAAATGGGACCAGATTGTACTAATGCTGTCTATTTTAAAAAATAAATGAAAGTACATGCAAGATAAGATTTGTTTGTGTATTTACAAAATTGAATGTGGGGAGAAAGTCTATCCTCAAAACACAGTAAAAAAGAAATGTACTTTTTTCTTGCTATCAAAGGACTGTTGACTTGGTTAAGACATGATGACAGCTGTAAACACTTGGGGTAACTGTCTTGTAAATTGGTAAATATGGATTTAAGTTTGGGAAATCCAAAATGCATATTTGGAAAAACCCATCCTCATGTAGCAGTTTATAGTTGCATCATGATCTTTTTTTTTTGCAAAACATGAAGCAGAATAGATTAGCACATAAAGTCATTGGGAAAATTGTATTTTATCACTTTTAGGCATGTGAGTATTTCGATCACATAAAATGCAGACAAAATAAATTGAAATAAGTAGGAAATACCCGTAGGGGAAATAAGAAAGACATGACCAATGTTTGGGCTGATGCTGTTTCCCCTTTATTGTTGTTTATGATTTCAAAATTTGTCTGTATTTCTTATACAAAGTGTGGAGTTTACAGAAAATCATGACAAAGAAAACATACGATTTTATCCTACAACAAATACTGTTAACATTTTTTTAGTTGATATACTGTGACCATTCTCCCATATAATTCTTCTTTTACAAATGTATTTCCTTCCTTAGTTTTAAAATGATAAAATATATGATTATTACCATAGAATTAAGCAACATGCATACATACCACATGTCAACAATCTCCCATTCTCTACTATTTTCCATGCCAATTTCACACCATTGTTTCAAACATTGTTTGGTATGTATTTTTCCAGATATTCTCTGTGAAACAGTTTTAGGATAATAGATAATCTATTTTCCTCTTCTTGTTTTTTATGTGTTTGCTGAATAATCATGGTAGACTGTTATGTTGGTGACACCCAATGAACCACACCTCTTCAAATGTAAACTCTTGCACAGTCCTCTCCCATGCCTTGTCTGGACTTGATCATGGCTCTTGCTTTGGCTATTGGGACACAAGCAAGCTTGATGCAAGCACAGGCTTGAGAAGAATTTGCACCTTGGGGCTTGTTCTCTTGGTTTAGTCCCTCTTGAAATCCAGTTACTGATACCTGCACACGAATGTTTATCACAGCATTGTTCACAATAGCAAGAACCTGGAACCAACCATGCTGTCCATCAAAAGAGGACTGGATTAAAAAAATGTGGTACATATACATGATGGAATACTCTGCAGCCATAAAAAAGAACAAAATCATGAATTTTGCAGCAACCTGGATGAAACTAGAGTCTATAATACTGAGTGATCTCTCACAGAAACAAAGATCTGAGTATCACATGTTCTCACTCATATAGTAGACCTTGATCATTCAACGCACTACCATAAGAAAATGACTGCCAGTGGTGGGAAACTATGGGGGGGAGAAGGGGGATGGGACTAATGGTAGTAAACATCTGTCTGGGGATGGGGAGACACCTGTTATCAACAAGGGGGCCTGAATGAAGCATATTTGTATATCTAACCTTAACTGTACCCCACAATATCATAATAAAAAATGTTGATTTAAAAAAAAAAGAAAGAAATCCATGTTGTGAAGAAGCTGGTCATGTTTTCTGGATGAGAAAAGCTGTATGGAAGGGAACTGAGGTTGTTCACGGTGGCAGCCAACTGAGAAATGTGTGAATAAGGTCTTCATGGAAGATCCAGCCTCAGTTCAGCTTCACCTGGGTAAAGCACTGTGAGTGAACCCCAGACAACAGGGCAAATTGACAAATTGACCTGTTGTCAATCCACAGAATCCTAAGACACAATAAGAATTACTTTAAATTTGAGTGGGTAGCTATGCAGCAATCAGTAACTGAAACAATAATATTATCAGTTCATTTTTATCCACCTCATTCTTTTTCATTTCTGCTTAGTGTTGAGTTATGTGACTATATAACCACCTATTTAATTAGTTCCTACTTGATGAATATTTTGCTTCTTTGCACCAAAAGAATTTCTTTTTTATTTTTATTTTTATTTTTTCTCACTCTTTTGCCCAGGCTGGAGTGCAGTGGGGCACGCTCACGGCCACCGCAGCCTCAACCTGCTAAGCTCAATTGATCCTTCCACCTCAGTTTTCCAAGTTGCTGAAACTACAGGCACACGTGACTATGCCCAGCTAATTTTTTGATTTATTGTAGAGATGAGGATTTACCAAGTTGTCCAGGCAGGTCTCGAATCTATGTGCTCAGGCAATCCTCTCATCTCAGCCTCCCAAAGTGCTGGGATTATAGGCATGAACCACTGTGCCCGGCCAGCCAACAGCATTTCAAGATGTAACTCAGAGACAGATATCTTAATATACAAATATTCATGTATACCCCTGGATTAGAGTGAATTTTTAGATATCTTTGAGTTAGAGACTAGGCAATTCTTAGAAATATTGATAGATATTGCCAAATTGCCCTCGAGAAGAGAAATGATATCTTTATTTTTCAGAGTGGACATTAATCACTGATAATCAGCTTGGACTCTGGGCTGATTATCCTAGCTAATTACTTGGGTTGAGGAGATGGAACATAATTGTGGACAAAGGGGAAGCAAACTCTTACAAATGTCTGCAGGAATAATGAAGATCCATCTAGGACCAAGCATTACTGCAGATGAAATTTATTTTTGGTAGTATCTATTCAAAAAGTTGGAAGGAGAGAAAGATTATGAACTTGCACAACCTCTTTTTAAAGTAATCTGTTTTTCAATGTCTAGTTAAGTTGAAGGTGCATATATCCTTTGATCCGGAAGTTTCATTTAAACTATAGCCCATAGATACTCTCCTGCACAGACCTAGGTGCAAGAATATTTAAAACAGAGTATTGTTTGTAATGGTAAAGCAATCCTGTTTATCAACAGGAAAATGGTTACATATTGATACAATAGAATTGTGCAATGGAAATGTTATTACAAATATTTATATCAAGAAAAAAGAAGAAGAGGAGGAGCAGATTGCAGAAGAATTTAAGCTATATGAACTATTTACATTTAGTTTTGGAAACTAAAAAAAATGATGGTGTCTGTTGTTTAGGGAATGCATACAGATGGGAGTAAAAATTTTTTTAAATGCATGGAAATAAGTATGGAATTTGTAACCGTGGTTATGCTGTGAGAGAGTAAGGGGGTGTAATCAGAGATCAGCTCTCAGAGGCATCCAAAGTTTTGGTAAGTTAGTACGTGTTAAGTTGGGACGTATCTGGCTATTTGTTATATATTTTTTATACACGTTTTGTGTGTCTTAAGTATTCTATATATACATTTCTGTGGTATAACATTTCTCAGAGCTGAGAAGGGGAATATAAAGGGGGTGACTGGGGGATCTCCTGTCTGTGTACAATCAATTCTTTGATGTTTGGTCCCTGCTGACTGGTCATGGAATCCCCAGTATTTTGGAAATATTTAGAAGATCAAGAAAGTTTTCCAGGGGATAGGGCCCTCTCTCACTTCCTTTAAAGTACTTCCTAATGTCTTTGTATCATGACAATGCATATATTCCTCAACTGGAAAAATTATTCATGGCTTATGTCTCTAGCAATTGAAGGGTCAATCCTCCATCATCCTATGCCAGAAAGTGGTAGAAGGCAGTATGGTGTAACAGACGGAGCATGAAGCCAGACTATCTTAAAATCAGATCTTGGCTTCTTCTCTGGCAAGCCTATCAACTTGGGCAAGAAGTGACTCAACTTTTCTGATTTGTTGTAAAGAGCATATGCGATACCCTAAATAAAGTGCCTGACACATAGGAGCAAAGTCAGATTCAATTTTTTTCCTTAAGGCATTTACATTTTCAGCATCATTTTAGTAATATTTGTAATCATAGGACTGAGTGATTACATTTAAAAAACAGACTGAAAGTCACACATGAAAACCAAACCAAGGTTTGGCAGGATACTTGTTTTTTCCTGGCTAAACATTAAAATAGTATGCTGAAAAAGTCAATTAGGCCACCCTTTGATCTTACTGTCAAGTGAGCTGTTACTTCTCAAGGCTGAAGACTTTTCCCTCATTTGTAATTGCACGGTAGAGGGTTTTTCATTTATATTGGAACAAAAACATGTTTTGGTATTTGTGCCTTCTATTTGCAAATTAGTGTTTATGATGGAGATTTGCTTTTAACTAGGAAAAAAAATGGTAGCATTTAAATCCTATCAAATTTTAGACTTTAAGTGGTCTTTAGGGACCATTTCTAAGCCCATCATTGCTACTGTTCTTTGGACCCTCTCCACAATTTGTCAGGACTGCCATGGGGCGGCAATCCCTGGGGCCTCTCTGGCTCCACAAAGAGATGTGATTGATTCATTGCCAACATCTTTTTCCTGCCTTACTGAGGGGTCCACAGAGGCTCCATTCTCTAGTCATCACGTTTGCCATCAGTCCTCTTTCTCGACTTGATATGGTCTTAAGGCTTCAAGAAAGAAAACTTAATATTTGGAGGGAATTTAGACTCTCTTTACCTCATCTGAGCCCCCTCAGCCTCTGCCTTATGGGCTGGTTTCTGTGTTTCACCCTTCATGGCTGCTGTTTTACTTTTAGCTCCATGACACACTTGTTTAATTTGAATTAACTGTCTCCTAATGGAAGCACTAAACAAATGGAGTTGAGTAGAACTTCAAGAACTCAAAAAAGGTTTTGCTTCTTTGTCTTGGCAAATTTGATTGGTAGTGGAGTTGAGTTAATTGGCATTTTACATTTGCTGAGCAATTACTCTAGTAGAACTACCACAGCTCAAAAGCGCTCAAGCAAACTGAGATAAGGTGGAGGAACAGAAGAGAAGCACCAATAAACAAGGTATCAATCAGAAAAACAAAATTCCATTAATTTGATTTTCTTTCCAAAAATTCTAGGTCAGCCCATTCCTATTTGCTTTATAAACAAAGGAAATATATGTTAACATTTCATAGCACACATTCTTTTTCCATTTGTGTATGCTCTGGTTATGATATCTTTTTATCTAGGCTTTTTATGCTTCCTTATTATTCTTTACATTTTATTTGATTAGCCAATGCTATGTCTTCCATTAGAGTAAAAACTCCAGAGATGGAAACTAACCAACAAATAAAATGAAAGCACGGTGGGAAAAAGGAATGACATAGGTGGCCTATGCAGCAAAGCAATGACTAGAAGTTCCATATATTTAACATCAGAAAAAAATTGGTTCCACAAAAATATGTTTTAAAAAAAGATAACTGCTTTACACATATTAGTGAAAATACTTGTTAAATCCATCTTGAGTCAAAGCGTGTTTTTTCACAGAGCAAACTCCAGTGAAGTGTCTCCCTGATAATCTGAGGGAATATTTATGAATCTAAGTTTCTCTGCAGATGTTTCTTTAGTGATGCCCATATACTAAATGGGCTATGATGGTCATGGTTTTAGAACTTAGGTCTACTTTTCATGAATCTTTTCTGTCTTCTCAGCCTTCTACATGTAAGGCTGCTTTACTGCTGTCCAGCTTTAACAACCATCCCCAATATTAATAAATATTTCACAATTTGCAGAGACTAAAATGAGACATATAATATGTCTCATTTACATGAGCCTGATACATTGAAGGGATTCAATAAATGTCAATTGCAGTGAAAGTTATTTATATTTAAGTCTAGAGTAAAAGTTAATAGGTTGATCTTGAAAACTCTTGAATGTGTAAAATACATAAGTTTAATGTAGGGATTTTTAAAGAAATTTGTTTTCCTTTAAAAAAATTTTTTTCCTGTTGCTTACTTATTCAGTTGGCAGCTGGGTGAAGGACAGGTGACATATTCTCACAGAGGACCATAAATGTTTCAGAGTTGGTTTTTCTAAATTATATAAGCCACTATGACAACAAAACTCATTGCAACAAAACTCATTGCAACAGAGACCCACTATTAATAAAGAAAATTGTGCAGTTCAGATTAAGCAGCCTTGGGTTGAATTAGATGTTTCATGTAGCTTAAGAAAAAAAGACACATTTATTGCCACATAATGAGAAATTTAGAGTTGGGAGTCTAGGAATTAAATTTATATAATTTTATGTTTTAGTTTATTTTTAATTGGAATTGTATTTAATGCAACCATTTGTGGAGTAGAGGTTAAGTAGCTAGCAGAAAATGAGGAGAAAAACAACATATCCTACAGTAATAAATGAGTAAGTAATTTATGGAGCATACATTTGATGGAATTAACATAGCCATTCCAATCAGTATTAAACTAATATATACTAAACGGAAAATGCTCATGATGAAATAAACAGTGAAAAAAAGGAAGATATAGGATATGGACTTGGATATGTATCTAGAAAAATAAAAGGAGGTATAAAAACAGAAAAATAAAAGACAAAACATAATAGATAATACTTAATGATTGTATTTTTGAAGATTTTAATAGTTTCTTCATTCTCATTTTCTTTCTCAGATGTTCTAATATATTTTATGCATTTATTATAATTATCTAACATATATATTGCTTAATATTAAGTATACATATAATATATATTATATATGAAATATAAACATATTATTGAGGGGCAATTTTAAAGAAATAGGTAGCTATCATCCATATATTACTACTACCACTACTTACACAGAATTGTTACTCTTTATGACACTTTGCACATGCTAGCACACTCAACTCATCAACAGCTTGTTGGAGATAGTCTTCCATGGTCCTTTGCATTCTTCCTCATCTTTCTGGGTATGTTGAGAATGCAAAACACTAACCACTTTGTACCCAAGAAATTTTCAGGATTGAATTTGCAATGACAACTTCGGAAGATGAGGGACTATCTCCCTGTGGCACAAAGCATAAGCTTGTTTACAGACTGCTATAAAGCAGCAACTTCCCTTAACCCTTCTTCTGTAACACAATACACTGTGTGTAGGCATGCATTTAAGCAAACTTGCAATACCCCTAGGGACTGTGGCTCAGGGAATTAATGCAACCATGCTGACATTATGGCTCCTGCTCTTGCTATGAATAATAATCTTTTGTCTCTGATCCTAGAGCTTGTGTCTTTATTAGTATTAATGAAACTATAGCTTGCAAGTAGGGTTAATCTAAGACTCATCATAGTTCTTGACAAGATTCCATTATTATCCATGTCATATAGACAAGGAAAGAGAGAAACAGAGATGTTAAGTAACTTACTTGAGAGTAGGTAGTTATAGTGAGTGGTGGAGTCAGATGTGAACTCAGCAGGCAGGTTCCAGACTACAGGCTCTTATTACTCTAAACTACTACACTACTACTTATAGCAGCTGAAACTAGGTACTTTGAGAGGTCAAATGACTACCAACTGCCCCATGTGGTCAATAGTACCGCAAGATAGGGTTAAAGGGTTCCTAGGAGTTGCTATATGCTGATGCTGCCTTTATCTGCAAACACATGACTATGCAAAATTGTCACTATGACAGCCTAGGTAAGTATGGCATAAATCCCTCTACTCCTAGAAGATGGACTAAATGAATAAACAAGAAGGTGGAAAAAAAGCAGGAGTTACTCTCTCATCTTTATATTTTGCATTGTGTTATCGCATGCTTGCTATTTTGTAATATGTGTCTGTTCCATCCTTAAACAGAACAAGTTGTGCTTGGAAATAATCACCTGTCTGCAAGTTGTGTTTGCATGGAAAACATCCTGGCTATCAAAAATAGAGATATCACTTCAAAACAGAGATCAAAATTAAATTTTCAGAGCTTGACATTGAATGACTCTCTGTTTAGGCTTGGATTCAGGACTGCTGTTATTTAACTCCCGAGAACATCATTCACATGCACACAACATGAACGTTCCCTCCTGAAGTTGTGTGATGTACTATTTAAACCCTTGATACAGTTCACAGAGAGGGACCTCACTGACATGGGCTTAAAGCAGTGCAAGTAATATCTAATTTTTAGTTTATGGCATCTTGACTTTGAAATAAAAGGACTTTGTTGGAAAGCACATCTGAGTGGGGTTTTTCTCTCAGATTTATTTCTTTCTGCCTTCAATTTCCAGAAAAAGGAACTCCCAGATAACACAAGTCATTCATATAAAAATATTATTGGGTTTGGGGCAGGGGCTAAAATGTCACATTATTAACAAATTCACTGTCTCTCTTTCATGGAACTCACAATGAATGACAAGAATCAGCATTTTTACAAACTCTTCTAATGGTCAAGAATCACCTGGACAACTAATGCTTAAAATGCTCTCAGTTTCCACCACTAGAGATCCTAATTAGGTGGGCAGGAGAGGGTCAGAGCATTTGTAAATAAGTAATGCAGTGACTCTTATCATCAGGAAAGTTTGAATATGCTGCTGCTTTAGATCAATGTTTATCAAATCTGGCTGTTTTGGCAATAGAGCTTGTTTAAAAAAAAAAAAAGAAAAGCAAAGATATACCTATAACCAGGCCCAGTATCTGTTTGGGGCCTAAGAAATTATTGCTTTCATGTGGGCAGGAACCAAAATGTTTTTGGTTATTGCCATATGTTGGACAAAGTGTGTACAGTACTCATAAAATATTTTCCAATTGTTTTTTTCTGGGTTCTCCACAATCTAGCCCTGTATTAGTCAGAACTCTTGTGATTTCAAGAGACAAAAACTCTTCTTGAACCAGCTAAAGCCAAACAAGGGGATTTTTTTCCCTTAAGAAAAAAATATAGGGGTGATCTGATTCCAGACAGAGTTGGATTTAGATGTTCAAATAATATTGTCATGTATCGACCTTCCTTCCTTCCTTCCTTCCTTCCCTCCTTCCTTCCTTCCTTCCTTCCTTCCTTCCTTCCCTTTCCTCCCTTCCTTCCCTTCCTCCTTTCCTCTCTCTCCTTCTCGCCATTTTCCCCTCAATTTTTATTTCTCTCTTTCTTCCCTCTTCTTTATTTCTTTCTTTATTTTCTATTTTAACTCCAATTTCCTCTGTATTTTCAGTATAATTTCTCTACATAGGAGAAGATGTCCAGTAACATCTCCAGGTCTACATAGTCTTTACACCTCAAATCTAGTGGAAGAGAGAGTCACATTTCTCACAGTGCCAACAGAGTTCTAGAGAGGAACCCAAATGACCTAATTCTGTGTATATATATTTGGGAGAAGGGGTGCTTTGATTATTTAAGCCTGGGGCTAATTCCTTCTAAGTCATATGGATTGAGGAAGATAAAATGGAAAAGGAGAGAGACGAGTCATTCAAAGCTGGGGGAGTTGTATTGTGCAGACAAATCTGTTTTCATCATAGGCTCAGATCCTCGTCTCCACCATCCTTGTTTGGCTTGTTACTCAGTGGAGTATGACTTGCCCTGAACTAGTTGCTGATCTGTGACTATCCTGTATTTTCCCAACTCTTGTCCCTTTTCTAATACATTCTTTTGGTTTAAGGTTCCCTAGAATTGTATCCTACCCCTGTTAATTTATTGTAATCATTTACATTATTGTTCAATTCAAATGATCTTTCTCTCTGAATACTCCTTTTAAAAATTGTGGTTAAAAAAAACATAACATGAAGATTTACAATCTTAACTATTTCTAAGTGTACATTTCAGTAGTGTTAAGAATATTCACATCGCTGTGCAAACAATCTCCAGAATAGTTTTATCTTGCAAAGCAGAAACACGTTAAGCAGACCCTTATTTCTCTGTCCTCAAAGTCCCTGACAACCACCATTCCTACTTTCTGTTTCTATGAATGTAACTACTTTACATATCTCATATAAGTAGAACCATGCAATATTTGTGTTTTTGTGATGGTTTATTCCACTTAGCATACATTTTCAAGGTTCACTCATATTGTAGCATGCAGCAAAATTCCCTTCATTTTTAAGGGAATTACATTTTAGAAATATTTTAAATATTTTAAAAATAATAGAATATTTTTAATATTCTATGGTGTGCCTGTACCACATTGTGTTTATCTATTCATCTGTCAGTGGACACTTGGGTTGCTTCTACCTCTTGGCTAGTGCAGTGCTGATGTAAAGTGGGTGTATCTGAATGTTGGGAGCCAACATCTATAGCTACATGGCTGAGGCCTGTAAAGGCGCATCTGGAAGATCACCTCTGACATAGGATATCAGTTATACCTATAATATTGGCGTGTGATTAGTGACCAATGTGCATACATGGCAGTAAAACTTATAAGTAAATCTCAATACACCTGATGGAAAGTGCATAGCAGAATTATTTCTCTCTGTCTTTCTAAGTTTTGCTTCTTTCTAGATATTTTTTAACTTCTATTTCCTGGTAGACGGGGTAGTCAGCTCTTGTTCCCGAAAGCTGTTTCCCCTAGGGCTAAGATTAGAAACTAAATTACCATGATAGTTTTGTTGCCCTGCCCCTAGCCAGGTAGAACGTTTTCTTTTGTTTCGTTAATTAACGAAACTCTGTCTGCTTCAGCCCATGGTCGCCATCTTGGCAACCCTGCATTTCCTTGTTCAAGAGTGTGACAGCTACTATTTGATTTTTAGAGTAGACTTGTTAGGATAAAATATATACATATACACTCATAGTTGCGTAAATTTATGCTTGCTGTTTTGTTTCCTTTTGCTACATTATTCAAGTGTAATAGTTACTATACGATTTATAAAAGAATTAACGATAAGGTATTAGCTTAATAGGATATAGCATAGTATTAAAGTCCAATAACTAGAGCATATGAAAATTAAAGTTTAGACATATGAAACATATGAATTATAGTAAAGTTTGGTAGTTTAAGAATAAGTTTTAACTGAGTTATAAGACATTACGTTAAATCATAATAGGTTAATAGTATAACTGACAGTTAAGTCATTTAACTAAACTTACAGATTATAGTATAGTGTTAAGTTGATAATATTAATCGTTAAAAATATTGGGAGTCAGTGAACTTGCATTGAACCTAGAGTTAACTCAGGAAAGTTTTTTGTATTAATCAGGATATAGAGCAAAGAGTATAATATGAATGATTCATTGAACATTATGGAAAACACTTTGAACGATTTGTATTGAAATTGTGCACCTGTGACCTTAATGTAAGCACGGCAGGCATCATGGAATTTGAATTGTTTGCTTGGAAATTGCAGATCTCGTGGTGGTCTTGTGATGCATAGTTTGTAAAGCGCGAAACTTGTACGCCCCCAGTGAGTGATTATCACACTGCTGGAGGGTATAGAAAATGGTATATAAGTTGGAAAAGGTTTGAATAAAATCGGCTCCAGTCTTGATCAGACTGTTCCCAGAAGAACTGCCTCCGAGTGGTCTTCTCGCTGTCCAGATTCTCTGGTGCGGGTCCTAACCCACCCTTGGTCAGTGCTGGTCACCGACATCTGAAGCCATATTGAATTCCTTTTTCTTCCTCTCTCTCATCCAAGTAATGAACTCCTCCCACTTTTATAAAAATTCTGGCTCTTTCCATGCCATGATCTCATTCTGTCCATGACACTATGTACCCCATGGCATACTGGTAACTTTTGAGGTGATGCATGTGTGAAATTTGAATATTATTTGTATTACACTTGACATATGCATTCATATTCATTCTTTTTTCTTTCTTTCTTTCTTTCTTTCTTTCTTTCTTTCTTTCTTTCTTTCTTTCTTTCTTTTTTTTAAGTTGGAGTCTCAATCTGTCACTCTGGCTGGAGTGCAGTGGCACGCTCACAGCCACCACAGCCTCCATCTACTGGGCTTAGGCGATTCTTCCACCTCAGTCTTCCAAGTAGCTGGAACTACAGGCGTGTGCTACCACCCCAGCCTATTTTTTGATTTATCGTAGAGACAAGGTCTCACTAAGTTGCCCAGGCTGGTCTCGAACTCCCCTGGCTCAGGCAATCCTCTCGCCTCAGCCTCCCGAAGAACTGGGATTACAGGCTGAGACACCATGCTCGGCCCACATCCATTCTTACAGATGACCAACTATTTGCAAAATTCTAGAAAAGAATACTGCCCAAAGTACAAAAAAACAAGTCTCCATTTTTTTCCAGTACATTGAAAATTAACACACGAATTTTCTTTAGAAAAATAGAAATGAGCAATCGAAAATTATGAGGTGAGTGGTTGAACCAGATGGTCTTTTGAGGAAGACAAATGTTTAGGACCATCTGCCACAATTACTTCTCCATGTTGCATGTTAAAGTAGAACATCTGATGTGTGAAATTGTGTGTGTATATGTGTGTGTGTGTGTGTATGTGTGTTTAAAGTGCTTGATTAACAAATTTTATAATTTTGTTCAGGTTAATCACCATACTAATTTTCTGAGGAAAATTCATAATTTATTCATATCATTTATAGCGAACAAACTAATTTCTAGAAGTATATTGCCAGAGAATTACAAACCTCATGCAGAAAAAGGCAAAACCAATTGCATGGGAATTAATGGTTTTGCATTGTCTTAGTCCTAATGAGTCTATTTGAAAGTTTTGGCAGCCATCTGGAACTGCAAATAGGGGTAAATCTTTAAATGTAGGCGGTGCCTCTCCAATCTTTCTTGCTTCCAGAAGCTGATTTTAGTATTGACATTGTTCCACGCTTTAGTTTTATAAAAAGAGAGAAGCAAAAATAATACTACTTGATTTAGAGGTTTGATACTTTTGGTTTCTAAAACTTGAGTAAATATAAGTATGCAACCTTTTGTTATAAGCATGTTAAATATTTCTTAATTTGTAACAGGATGATTTGATTAAAAGGAAAAGAATTAGTGATATGTAGGAAATAAATTCCATATCTGCTTCAACAGAAAAGGACTAAAATATGCAACATAAAATATAAGCATTAGGTAAACTAAAAGACACTCAACATTGCAAAAAGTCTTCTGTTTAGTTCTGTTTCATCTTTTCCAACCACATTACTACTTTCTAGCCTTAGATAATTTTTGTTTATTCTTACTCTCAAAACTTATGAGGGGGATTTGCATATTTCTTATAAAAATCAGATTCTGTATAAAAGTAGATCAGTCTTACAAGGTACAAAATATTTCTGCTAAGATAAAAAATCTGAGAAGTCTGGTCTAATGTAGAGTCTCTTAGCCTGAATATCAAATGGCAATCTCCTGTCTCCTAAAACCTTCATATAACCATGTGATATTTAGAATTAAGAAGAAAGTTTATGGCATGTTTCCATATCTCTTGAAAGATAAAAGGTTCCAAGCTGAGGAAAATTGGGGACGATATTTGCTTAAATTACATGATTTTCTCTTTTAAAATAAAGATAAAAGCTCCTATCAAAACTGAAATTAAAATTCAGCTAGCAGCTGGGCATGGTGGCTCATGCCTATAATCCCAGCATTTTGGGAGGCTGAGGTGAGAGGACTGCCTGAGCCCATGGGTTCAAGACCAGCCTGGGACACTTGGTGAGACCTCATCTCTATAATAAATCAAAAAATTAGCCAGGCATGGTGGTGTGTGCCCATAGTCCCAGCTACTTGGAAGGCTGAGGCAGAAGAATCACCTGAGCCCAGCTGGTCAAGGCTGCAGTGGCTGTGAGTGTACCACCGCACTCCAGCCTGGACAACAGAGTGAGACCCCAACTCAAAAAAAAGAAATTCAGGTAGCCTGTGTCAGCAACCTCGGACCCTTTCAACACAGAGCACAGGGTAAGGCTTCAAATATGTCTTCATCAGAAAGGAGTGTCTTTCTATAGAGCACCTATCAAATACCTGTCTGAGAGAAAGGGTATTTATAGACAATCATTCTTGATATAATCAGCTCATCCTGAGGGTAACTTCCATGAGAACAGGGGCTTTTATAAACTGCTAATTCTTTATTCCCAGAAACAAAAATGGAATCTGTTTACTAAGTATCTGATCACAAATAAATATTGAATTAATGAACAAATCCAGGTGCCCTATATTGCTACTTGCATAGATCTCACTCCCAGGACAATCATGACTCGGCCCTCTTGGTCGTAGTTTCTAAGCAGCTCCCAACTCTGTCACAGCTCTGCCTATTTACCACCACCAATTGCAAAAGACTCTTTCCTTGGTCTTCTTGCCTCCATGCTGGTCCTCTCTCTGTTGTAGGCAGACCCCAAAGATGTTTATGTCCTAATCTTTGAAACCTGTGAATATGCTAGATTATATGGGAAAGGTTGTCAATCAGGTGACTTTGGGATGAGGGAGATTATTTTGGATTATCTGGGCGGGCCCAGTGTAATCTCTAATGTCCTTCAATGTGGAAGAAAGATGCAAAAGGGTTAGTGCCAGAGTAATGGGAGAATGACCTGACTGACTATTGCTGGCTTTGAAAATTTAAGGGGGCCATGAGCCAAGGAATGTGATAGCCTCCAGAAACTGGAAGACAAGAAAATAAATTCTATTCTAGATCTTTCAGCAAGGAATTTCTTCCACCAGTAACTTGACTTTAACCCAAAGAGACCCATTACGAACTTTTGAAGAGCAGAATTTTAAAAATAGTAAATGTATGTGATTTAAACCACCAAGTTTGTGTTGCTTTGTGACAGCAGCCATAGAACACTGATCTATTCTCCAAATTAATCTCCTCAGCAACACTTCCCTACCCATAAGCCCCCTGTAAAACAGTTGAATGATTTTGCTACTCCTCTTAAAATGAAGACCACACTGCTTAATGTGATCTCCTATGAGGCACAGCCTGGACTGCCCTTCCCCAGCTTCATGGTCTCATCTCTTTCAAGTTCACCTTCCATCTGTCTGCAGTTCAGCAACACCAGCCTTTGTGATGTCCTATGGCTCCTTCTAACAAAGGATCCATTGCCCCTTTTCTTTCCAGTTTGTTAGTTCCTGCTCTCCCTGCAACCTCAGATAAAAAAAGAACTTAGTACCACATGTTCTCACTCAGCAGTGGACCCTCAGCATCTCTCATAACACTACAAGAAAGGGATTGGCAGTGCCGGGACACTGCCAGGGGAGGGGGTGCACACAGCATCAATAAGAGTGCATGATTCCAATCCAGGTGAAGTGAGGTCTAATGGGAGACCCAAACTTCATCTGGACGTAGACCACTTATGTACCCAGTCCCGACTTGAATCTCACATCTTTAAAATAAAAAAGACATTTTTAAAAATCACTTCCTCAAGGAGGCATCTCTGATCTTTGTAAGTCAGTTTCCAACTAGAAACTGTGACAACACTGGAGAGCGAGCCTCTCTTGTAAGCAATTATCAAAGGTGTGATTTCACAATTGTTCATGTGATTCTTTGATTAAAATCTGAACACTTCATGGGGTTTGTTTATCTCCTCTCATGGCATTTCCTGTGCCTAGCATAATGCCTGGCACACAGCAGGCACACAGTACATATTTGTTGAAAAAAATATGTGAATGAATGAATAAAGCTGGGCCCTAGGGTTGTTCTCGGTTAGTCCCTCCCAGAGTCATCCTCATGGAAAGAGGCATTTTGATGACAGTGTCTTATCAAGAGGTAGCCTAAAAAATAGCCCCATGAAATCTGTTAACTGTTTTTCCTGCAGAGCTTTTGGTGAGAATCTTTCTATCATATCACTCAGTTTTCTTTACTCCAAGTAATGAAAAATAATTTATTTTTCATTCTGTTTTGGAATAACTTTTCTGTCCCAGAGAGAGTCATCTGTTTGCTTCTTTTTGTAGTAGAAACTAGGGAAGCAGCTCAAATCCATGGCCTTCAGGATGGAAGGATATGTAACCTGCGGGGCTCAGGCAATCCTTCCACCTCAGCCTTCCAAGTAGCTGGACCTATAGGTACACACCACCATATTTGGATAATTAGTTGATTTATTGTAAAGATGAGGTCTTACCAAGTTGCGCAGGCTAGTGTCGAACTTCTGGACTCAGGCAATCCTCTCACCTTGGTCTCCCAAAAGGCTGGGATTACAGACTTGAGTCACTGTGCCGGGCATTGTGATGTATTGAACTGCACCATATCAAGCCATTTATCTCCTGAGAAATGAAGCATTGTGTGGTGGTAAATTGCCCCTGTAAAGTGAATATGACTGTGTTTCTCAGTTCCTCATTTTTCAAATCCTTGTTGTAACCAGAGTTACCAGACACAAAAATAACGTGAGCATTAGATAACAAATATTTTTCTGATACTATAGTTCAATTCATTCACACGCATCTCATGGGTTCATTGCTTTTAGCAAGCAGAAAATAAAGCTTTTGACACTGTGTTTTGGCTGAGGTAAGGAAATTATATGGTCTGCTTACATTCCTGATAGACTGCTCCTTGATCCCATCTCTAAGATATTTATGTTTTCTGATCTTATTTCCTCATTTGAAATATCATTTCAAAAAATAAAATTAGAAGCATGAACTTTGTTGATAATTGTGGGGGAAATGCCTGGATTTCTTTTTTTTTTTTTTTTCCTTGTAGTCCAGGTCTTCCTTGAGAACACTAAATCCCTTGATAAGGAAACTCTTTACAAAGCTTAAAGCACATTTAATCTGAAGCATTTCTCATCAACAAAAAACTATGTCTTGCAGCCAGGAGTCCTCAAATGAAATTTAAGGTAGACCTCAGAGACCATTATAACAAGCACACTTACCTTGGTAATGGTTGGGTGTCCTAGCAGAGAAAAGAATTGGAGTGACTCTAGTAGTTCATTAGATTATTTGCTAATGTGTTTGTTTATTACTGCATATTATTAATACAAATTTAGATCTGTTTATGAAAATAATAGAAAATATAGTTTAAATGCTTTTTTAACTGTCAAGCAGCAACTTATATATCCAAAATATTTCTCCTTAAAAAAGAACTGACCTAATAATATAAGTTAGCAAAACAGAGCTAAATTATAAGAAAAAATTTGCTTTTAAAAATCAGTTTGTTCTAATAATGATCCTAAGGACTGTAGCTCCTTTTAGAAGCAAAGGATTTTTTTTTTTTAACAAATTTAGAAGATTAAGATAGTCACTTAGCAAAGTTAGGATGGAGTTCTGGAATGTGGCAAGCAGAAGTGAATCCTGATGCAAAAACATCACCCCGACCCCAGAAAAGTAAGAGGAAAAAGTGATAGTGAAACTTTTGACCTCCTTAACCCAATTATATTTTTAAAAAACACAATCTCGATCTCTCAATTTGCCTATAAAATCACTAAGAAGAGGATGAAAAACCAAAAAGAAGAAGCTTAAAGAATTTAGAATATCATTAGGACAGTATATGTTTTCCATTTAAAAAGGACTGCAGTGGGCTTTGACACTAACTAAGCCAAGCTTCATAGGTTCAGAGCACTGTCCCCCACAAGACTGCCCTCACTGCTGACACTAGTCGCAAGTTCAGAGGACCCCAGGCCACCTCACTTCTGACTGTCTGGCTACAAATTCAGGGGTTCTCACTACCCTCTCGGGTTTGTGGCAATTTGCTAGAATGACTCACAGAACTCAGGAAAGCATTATACTTATAACTAGAGTTATATTATAGCAAAAACATGCCATTCAAAACCAGCCAAAAACAAAGACACTCAGGGCAAATCTGAGAGGAAGCCAAACAGAAAGGTTTGGCTGTCCTCTTTATGTGGAGTCAGTATGTATTACCTTCTGCCACATCTCAATGTATGACTATACTTATTGCTGATCAGGGAAACTCATCCAAACTTTGGTGTCCAGTTTCCTCTGGGGTTTCATTATGTAGGCTTGATTGATTAAACCATTGTCCATGTGGTTGAACTCAATCTCCAACCTGTTTCCTACCTAGAGGATGGCCTGATATCACCTAGCTTAGAACCTCAACTCTGTAATTACATGGTTGGTCTTTCTTTTTGTCTGGTTAGATCATCACCCTGAATTATTTCATTAACATAAGCTGTTAAAGGGCCTACCTGAAGTCACCTCATTAGCAAACTCAATTGTGGTCCCAGGGGCCTACCAAGAATAGCAAAGACACTCCTATCATTCTGGCAATTTTAAAGGATTAGAAGATACCTACCAGTAGCCAGGGGCAAAGGCCAGCAAAATACTTTATGTGCAAAAGGAAACTAAAATATACCAGAGTTGCCTCATAAGTTGAGGAATATAGAAGTTTGACATAGCACTTAGAGTTTTGGTTACTTGGGTAATTACAATTACATAAATTATTCCGGGGCACAAAATGTTGTGCTTAATAAGTCAAACTTCAAGGTGAAGATATGGCTAGGCATTCATTGCCTTAATTTGTAGCAAATTGCATTTTAAAGAACTTTTTTATATTGAGAGTTTCAAGTATCCAACATTCATTTTCATTACACAAAGAGTGTCTTCAATTACCAGAATAGCACAAAATATGGATGGTGTGAGATGGCTTTATATGATAGAAAACATGACAATTTTTGATAAAATATAAAAAAGCTTTCATTTTGATTCAAAATTTGCCTTATTGTATAGATTAATCTGATTTGTAGAAGTAAAGCAAGATTAAATTCTTACATGTTAATTAATATCTTGCACAAAAAATATGACCCATTGAAAGTTACTCAAAAACAAATATTAGCCGGGCTTGATGGGTCAGCCTGTAATCCCGCGCCTTTGGGAGACTGAGGTGAGTGGATTGCCTGAGCCTGTGGGTTCGAGACCCGCCTGGGCAACTTGGTGAGACCTCCTCTCTACAATAAATCAAAATGAGCCAGGCGTGGTAGCACGTGCCTGTAGTTCCAGCTACTTGGAAGGCTGAGGCGGAAGGATCGCCGGAGCCCAGCAGGTTGAGGCTGCGGTGGCTGGGAGCGGCCACTGCATTCCAGTCTGGGCAACATAGTGAGACTCCAACTCAAAACAAAAAACAAATATTTTCCAATCTATGATTAATATTTAGTGATATTTATTACCGAATTTTGTACTTAAATGTTTATAGTTAAATATTTTTGTAATGCTAACTACTTCTTTTTAAATAAACTACTCCACAATATATAGAATTTTAAGGAGTTGACTGCTGGATAAGAAAATTACAGTTGTTGCTCACTTCATTCCAGTTAAGAAATGTGTACTTCTAGCTTCATATTTTAGGATTTTTCATTTTCTGCTTAAAAACTTCAAAAGTATTATGTGGTGTTACTCTTATTTCATTTACCAAAAAGGTAATCACAAAAGTTATTCCTGAAAAATTTTGTAAAGTTTCACCTCCTTGCATCTGAAATCAGATTTTAAGGTTTGTTCAAGTATTTTCTAAAGGAAATAACTTCCTCAGGTGTTTCTAGATTTCAGAGAGATACTTCCATCTGGAAACCATCTCTCAAATAATTTTTCCTCAAAGATATTCAGAAAGATGGCTTGCAGAAGGACATTCTAACTAAAGTAAAAAAAAAAAGACAAAAGTGAGAATTATATGTGATTGGAAAAGTCATTTAAATAAATGGCTGTGTAAGAGTTTCTTCCATTTTTTTCTTTTCTTTCCTTCCTCCCTTTTTCCCTTTCTCCCTTCCTCCCTTCCTCCCTTCCTCCTTCTCCTCTTTCATATTTTCAAATATATAGTGCTTGGCAAGAGAGAAATTTTGAGTTTGCAGAGAATAGACATTCTTTCTATTTGTCATTTACAGTTATTTAAAATACTGCCAATCATCTACCTAGAGTCATCTCCTTATTCTGTTATGTTTTAGCACTTTTTGAAAAAACATTAACTCTCCTGGGCTACTAGAGTGAAAAGTAATGAAGTGCTTTATTTTTGTGGCACTAAGTTCCAGAAGCCTAGGAAAATGCTTCATAATTCAGTTGTGTAATAATCAAGACCAGAATATTCTACTATTCATATCACAAGCACGCAGCCCTGGGCAACTCAGGAAATGTGTGGGTATTGAGCCAAGTTCCTTGTAAAAGCATTTCTCACTCAGTTCTTTCTTGTCATCTAGTGAAGTGGAAGCAATAGCCAGATCAAGACCTGGGAAAGGGCCAAGGTGATGAGTGGAATGGTCACTTGCAATCAGGGCCTTCCCTAATCATCATTGCAAAAGAGAGGACACTTTTCTCTGGTATTTCACTAGCCAAGCTTTGCAGCTTTGCTCATATCTGATCTCCACAGGCTAGAAAAAACACCCAGCTTTTTCTTTCTCTCAGTACATTCTCTCATTTTTCTGATCAGAAATTATTTAAATTAAATATCTTCCTAGAAAGAATCTGATGGGTAAATTCACTAATAAGCTTAAAATGACTGCAAAAAAGACAAGTATGTTCTTATTCTCCCAAAGGATATTGCACCTTTGAGATGACACTTTGGCTCAGAAGAATGAACATTTAATGATACAATTTTGTGAAGGTAGGAGAGACAATGATTGTTTTTGAAGATGATTTAATTACAACCTAGGCAGTAGAAGAGAATAATAGAAAAAAGTTAGAATTCAAAAAATAGATTTGATATAGTAAGAAAAATGAAAAATTTACAAAAATCAATAATTTGCTTGAATATAACATATTGAGCAAGAAGATACAATAATGGGAGAAGGTGGGTATATTCTATATTGAACAGCAAAATGGAAAATGCATAACACACCCAGGTGTAATCTTCCAAAATATGTGCATAGCAATATACTGAGAGGTATAGGAGAAAAGTTGAATATGCAGAGTTATAGAACGCAGATTTGTATGGGAAGACTGCTTTTGCTTTTAAAGAGGTCAACTCTTAACTAAGTTAATTTTTAAAATCTGAACATAACTACCAATAGGATTTTTTTGAAGATAGTAGACATTCTTTCTACTTGTTATTTACAATTATTTAAAATACTGCCAACTATCTATCTAAAGTCATCTTGTTCTGTTAAGTTTTAGCACTTTAAAGTATTGTTATCTTTTCAATTGGTTGGTTATAGGACTTGGTGAGAAATTTTGACTTTCATTTGAAAGAATGAGACTAGCTTAAAACATTCTTAAGAAAAATACAAAGATGAAGAATTTGTCTTAAAATGTGTAACCATCATCATTAAAATATTACAGTAGTGCAAGTGTAGATTGTCATACTAACAGATTAGGGTAGTCACCCTAGAGTAGATAGACATCTCTACCCCCACCCTCACCCCTCTCTGATAGAAATTATTGCATAAGCAGGGTACAGTGGCTCAAGCCTGTAATCCCAGCACTTTGGGGGGCTGAGGTGAGAGGATTGCCTGAGACAAGGGGTTCAAGACCAGCCTGGGCAACTTGGTGAGACCTCGTCTCTACAATAAATAAAAACATTAGCCGGGTGTGGTGGTGCACGCCAGTAGTTTCAGCTATTTGGAAAGCTGAGGCGGAAGGATCACTGAGTTCAGCAGGTCGAGGCTGTGGTGGCTGTGAGCGTGCCACTGCATTCCAGCTTGGGCGATAGTGAGACTCCAACTTAAAAAAAAAGAAGAAGAAAGAAAACAAAACAAAACAAAATAAATAAATTATTGCATAAAATCTTCAGTTCTCTCAACTCCTAGGAACCATGTCCCAGAACTTAAGTTGCAGTTACGTGCAGCAGCAAAGGGATGGATAATGCCCTCTCTATTGATTGTTTACTGTTTTCTCTTTTAATTCCCCACACTCCTATCAGTGTTTCCTGAGATTATCTCCCAATAAGCCATCTCTACCTGAATCTCTGGGGAGAGAGGTGGCTTCTGGGGGAGCCTAGACTAATATACCAGTTGAAATTACAGTTGCTGGTTATAGGACCAGGTCATGCATAGGCCAGAATATACAATATTGTGCAACGGGTGCCATTATCACATTGTACTATACAGAAGTCCTAATGGTTTGTCATTGTTCCTATGTCTCTTTTTGGAATTACAAAGTTCTTGAGAGATTTTTGGTGTTAAGATGCAGATATGAAGTATTCTGCACTAAGCGATGCCTTACTAGCATTATCCTAATAGAGTATGTTTTCAAATTCCCTTAATTCAAATTTATAAACAAGAATACAGGTTCAGCCTTGTGATTACAGTGAATTCACATATGAATAAAATATTATACAATAAATGATTCTAAGACAATTATTTAACTATTTGGGACTAAAATCAAGTTATCTCCAATTTTGTATTCAAAAAAGGAAAAGATGTAAATGAAAAATATTCTAAGGCAACTAGAAAATATTGCCAAATATTTGTCTTATCTTGGGATGGGAAGTCACTCTCCAAGTATAAATGCAATGAAACTTAAAAGCATTGTTAGATATTACCACATAAAAATGAAACATTTTGGTGTCATAATTAATATAAACAAAGCTAAAAGGCAAATTATACAGTGGGGAAATATTTTAAGAAGTTTTGACAAAGGGGCACTAAAATGTAATATTAACATTATGAACTTTAGAAATAAAAATAGATGGATTCCTTGATTTAAGATCTGACGATATTTTCTATCTATGTGATCTTGGGGAAATTAATTAATCATTCTAAGTCTCCATTCCTTATCTATTAAATGAGTATAAAAATGTTATTTACTCATAAGGTTGTTTGGAGTTTAAATGAGATTATCTAGCTAAAATACTTTGTAGAATACCCAGAACATGGTAAGAATTCAATGAAGTCTAATTTAAAGTATTGTTATCTTTCCAATTGGTTTATAACTTTTATAAGTTGTGAGTGCTTATAACAACATTATTATTATTTTGAGTTGAGGTCTCACTCTGTCAACCAGGCTGGAGTCCAGTGGCATAATCACAGTTCACTGAAGCACGACCTTCTGGGCTCAAGCAAACCTCCCTCCTCAGCCTCTCGAATAGCTGGAACTATAGGCATGCACCACTATGCGTGACTAAGTTTTTAATTTTTTGTAGAGTTGAGGTCTTGCTATGTTGCCTAGGCTGCTCTCTAATTCCTGGGTTCAAGTAATCCTCCTGTCTTGGCATCCCAAAGCACTGAGATTAGAGTCATGAGCCACTGTACCTGGTCAATTTTTTAAAAGGGAGAAAACATGTCATAGAGAAATAGAAAAAAAAGACATGAACAAAATTTTTTTTAAAAGGGATTCAAGAGATTAAGTGCCAGGCATTTACTCTAGGCATCTTCAATGCATTCATTATTTTAATCCTTCAATAAACTATATTAAGTAGGTACCATTGTTATTTTCATTTTTGCAGGATAGGGAAACTGAGTCAAAGAGAGGCTAAGAAACTTGTCCATATTGCATAGCTAGTAGTATAATATTTATTTCTCAAGGAGTTTTAGTGAGTATCAAAAACATCTGGTGCTTATGAAGAAGGGAACTAGGTGACTGAGGTCGGGAGTGAAAGAAAGACTTCAGAGAACTTTTAAGAAATTTTCCAATGATGGTCTAAAATGGCAAAATTATTTATGACAAAAATAGTAAAATGACAGTATACAAACAAGCTTTTGGAATAGTATTACAAGTTTATGTATAAATTACAATCCACTTTTAATTTACAAAAGGGAAGAAAATACTTTGTGAATTTCAGTTTCACTGCTCAGGTCAGGAGGACATGCCATTGACAATAACTTTGATCCCATTCCTAGTGTTCATGACTAAAGAATCCACCACATACAAAATTATAAAGCCAGCTTGCAGGTGATATGTCATTCTTCTCCCTAACAGAGGAAATTTTAAAAACAGAATCATAGTTAGAAAGACTAAATATGTAAGAATTTTTTGTCTTTCTTGGCTTTCCATTGTTGTGTACATGAATTTTCTTATGATGAACTACATGTATCCAATTAAGTGATACTGATCAAACTGTGAAGTCAAAAATTTTGCACTCTTTGTGTCATATTCCTTTATTAGACAGCCAACACCTTATTTAAATCTATAAATAGTTTGGGTTCGGTCACAATAAAACCAAACCAAAAATAAGTAAACAAATAAGTAAACAAAGATAAAATAAATGGAAAAGTTAGCAACCTAAAGAAAATAAATGAATGAGAGATTAAAGAAAACCAGCCAGCTCGTATTAAAAAGTCTCAAGTATGGGGGACACCTCACGGTTTAAGTTTAGGTGACAGTAAGTGGTCAGGGCTCAGCAGTATTATCTGGAGCCTGTCATCCTTCTGTCCACCAGGACGGCAAGACTGAGAGTCTACACTGGGGATGGTGGGGCAGGGTGTCGCAAGGAATTGATCTTGACTCAATGGTGGCCTCCCAAGCATACAACCAGGCAACATACCCCAGAGATGCCAGAACAGAAAGACTCAGAGACTAAACTAAAATCATCAGAGCTTGTGGCTAATGTAAAACATAGAGTGAGAAGCAACAAGAAAAAGACGGGATAGGTGAACACACTTGGGAGAAGGTAGACGGTTAGAAGGACCATGCTATGTGAATTCTGCATCACCCAGTGTCTCTAGATTTCATTTTTCTCTCCACCTTATCAGCTCTCTCCTTTGTCTGTGTGATTACAAGGACCAGAGTTGAGCGTAAGCAAGGGACTCAGCAGATGAAGGTGCCTGGAGTCAGCAACACTGGTGCTGTGGAAGAGACACAGGGGCAAGTTGGCCTGGCCCCAGCTGCAGCTTCCCCATTAGTTTACTGAGCAGCTCTGAATTCTATCTTCAAGTCTCAGGCAGAGAACACCTGGACCAGAATGGGTGCCACCAATGGGTGGGGGCAATGTAAAGTCTTATGAATATTCAGTGTCCATGATTATTATATTTGGTATCTCTTAGCTCATCAACATTTAAACAGATCATGAATTTTTAGTGTCTTTTTGTCTTTGGATTCCCATCTGTTTAATACAATTGTAATCTTTCTTTCTCTATGTCTGACACAGCTCACAGGTCTAACTTGCTATCTATGCTTAACATCTACTATGAGTTTCTTCTGTGTCTAACAAGCATTTTTTTTTTTTTGAGACAGGGTCTTGCTCACTGCCACCACAGCCTCAACTGGCTGGACTCAGGTGGTCCTTCCACCTCAGTCTTCCAAGTAGCTGGAACTACAGGCACGTACCACCAAGCCTGGCCAAATTTTTGATTTATTGTAGACACAAGGTCTCACCCAGTGCCCAGGCAGGTCTCAAACCCATGGGCTCAGACAATCCTCACACTTCAGCCTCTCAAAGTTCTGGGATTATAGGTGTGAGCCACCGTGCCTGGCCAAACAATTCTACTATAACTGCATGCTGTGTGTTTTTCTATCACCACATCTTCACTAGAACTAATAAATTATTTACTTTAGGTCCACGAGGCTTAACCAGAAAAACATCCCAAAGTCGGAGTATCAGAAGATTGATGGAAGGGGAAAACAGATGTTCTCAAGCAGATGGCTCAAGGTAGAATTAAGACTGATACACAGAATCTAATTGTGGGTAACACATAAAACTGGAATCCATCAAGTATCTTCGCCTAATTCCTAATGCAACTGACTTCTGTTTTCTGTTCGAACCATACATTTGATTCTGACTATTCAGTGCTGTAAATTCCAGATGAACCTTAATTAGCAGTGTTTCAATATAAGGGAGAAAAATCCCCTCTGTCAAGTACAGTATAAGACATTCCTCTTTGTCTTTCATCATGGATCATGGAAATCACCAAAGTTTCACTGTTGTGTCTTAAGATACTGATCCGAGGGGGTAGTGCTGATCCAATATTTGGCAATTTCTGTTTTCTCAGGCAGTTACTCTGGAGTATGCTTGTCACAATTAAACAAATACATTTTAAAAAGAAATATTTAGTATTTGACGTTTCTTACCTATGTAATCTACTAATCATCTAGAGACTGTTATTAAGGCCAAAAGCTGAAGATGTCCAGACCATAGGTAACAAAACACTTCCATGAAAACAGATGCCAGTTTCATCACAGGAACTCTTGACAGCGCTCAAACCTGTACTGTTTAGAGGTCCACACTGCTTTAATTCTAAAAGCTGTCTTTAACCAAGGAGCATTTTGATATTAATTTTTAGTGGAAACAGTTTGCTATGTTTTACATTAATTTTTCTATTCAAAGACAATAAAAACCTTCAAAATTTAAAAATAAAGATTATATATCGTGATTATTTGATAATGGAACTGGTTGTGTAAAACTATGCAAAATAGTGCTGTATTTATGTTAATGTGTTTGTGCGACCAAATATTTTAGTATTTGTACACTGAGTGGCACGTCCATGGGTAGAAGGAAGCTGAGTGTTTCTGGGATGAAGAGCTACAAAGGACTAGATTTCACCACAAAGAATAAGTATATACAGAACATGATATGTAATTGAAATTCAGAGATGTCAAATAGCAATTTTTCCCCCCGGTATTTTGTATAGTATAAAAGTTTAGCAAAGTGGCTCATACAAGGTGCTCCTGAGTCCTTGTTGAATAAGTAAATATAACATTTTACCTCATTCTTGTATCCATATTTTTGTCAAAGATGTTGGGAGAAATAGGAGGTTCTGTTTATCTCTGTAGTTCCACAAAAAGAAAAAAAAAATAATCACAGTCTTCCAGAATTGCTCCAAAAACAGTAAGGGTGGGAGGAGGATTATCTGTGATTATACATTACTGGAATCTCCCTAGAACTAAAGCAAGCAATTCCCTGTATTGTTGTACTGGGAGAAAAATACCAATCATGATACTCAAATTTTATTCTACCCTGCCTCTGTTACTCTCCCCCACTGACTCTTCTTCACACCAGGCTGGTCCGGCCCCCCAATCTCAGAAATTTCTCCCTCTACTTGACCTGGCTTCTTGCTTATAGAAAAAATGGATTGGAAGAGAGTTCATGTCCAAATGATTGGCCCATGGAAGCAAAGTTGGAGTAATTAGAGAAAGTTTCATGGAGGAGGTGGAATTAAAACTAGTCGTCGAAGGGAGATAGGGATTCAGCTAGGGGAAGGGAAAAGAGCATTACAAGTCCAAGGATAAGCATTAGGCAATCACAATTTAGGGCTGGGATTGCATCTTCTGCAAAATGTGACTATGTAGAGTAAAGTTATATATGGAGGACTCTAAATGATGCTATGTTGGATTTGATTTTTTACAAAAATCAATACATGTAAATCATCATATCAACAAGGTAAAAAAGAACAAAAACCATATGATTATATATATTCCATAGAAACGATTAAAAACACTTGACAAAATTCTAGCCTCCAAGATGGACCCCTAGCCTCCAAGATGGAAAGAACTCTCAGCAAATTAGGAGGAGAAGGGAATTTTCTCATTTTGATAAAGATAATGTATAAAAAGGTCTACAGCTAATAACTCAATTAATAGTGGAAGACGGAATGTCTTCATCCTAAAGTTGAAAGCAATGAAAAGATGTCTGCTTTCTGTTCAACATTGCACCAGAGATCCTAGCCACAGATGATAGTTAGGACAGATGATTTTATACATAGAAAAATCCCCAAAATTCTACAAAAAAGCAACAAAAATTAATACATCAATTTAGTAATCTAGCAAGGAGTCAGGATAAAAGATCAATGTGCAAAAGTCAATTGCATTTCTCTATAGTGACAATAAAAAATAAAAACTGAAATTAATCTAACAATACCATTAAAATAGCATTAAAATACAAAATACTTAGAGACAATTCTAACAACATATGTATAAAATCTGTATGAAGAAAGCTATATATAAAATTAGTGAGAGAAAACAAAGAATATCTAAATACATGGAGAGAGATATCATGAATCAGAAGAATCAAAGTTAAGATCTCAATTACCTCCATATTGACCTATATAGTCCATAGAAACCCAATCAATCAGTCTTTTAATCAACAGACTGTTAAAATAGAAACTGAAAAATGTGTTTTAAAAATGCATATGGAGGCTGGTCGTGGTGACTCATGCCTATATTCCCAGCACTTTGGGAGGCAGAGGTGAGCGGATTGCCTGAACCCATGGGTTTGAGACCAGCCTGGGCAACTTGGTGAGACCTCATCTCTACAATAAATCAAAAAATTAGCCATGCACAGTGGCATGTACCTGTAGTTCCAGCTACTTGGAAGGCTGAAGCGGAAGGATCGCCTGAGCCCAGCAGGTCGAGGCTGCGGTGGCTGTGAGCATACCACTGCACTCCAGCCTGGGCGACAGAGTGAGACTCCAACTCAAAAAAAATAAAATAAAAGCATATGGAAAAGCAAAGTACTTAGAGTAGCCAAAGAAATTTTGAAAACACAAAACAAAGTGGGATGGTTTATATTATCTGATGTTAAGATTTATTATAAAGTTAGAGTAATCAAGCTGATGCAATATTAGTAGAAAGGTACACATATATATCAATGGAATTGAGGAAAGTCTAGAAATACAAGCATACACATATAGTCAATTGATTTTCGGCAAAGATGCCAAAGTTATTTCATAGAGCAAGATATAATGTTATAAATGATGCTACAATTAAATATGCAAAAAAATGAATTCATAACATATTTTAAAAGCTCAAAATGGATCATATACCTACATATAAAACCTACATTTATGAAACTTCTGAAAAAAAATGTAGAAAAATAATCTGTGACTTCTTTTTTTTTTGAGTCAGAGTCTCACTCTGTCCACCCAGGCTGGAGTACAGTGACAGGATGGTGACACACCACAGCCACCAACACCTGGGCTCAAAGTGATCCTTCTGCATCAGCTTCCTGATTAGCTGGAACTATGGACATGCTCCAGCATGCCCAGTTAATTTTATTTTTATTTTTGTAGGGACAAATTCTTGTTACGTTTCTCAGTCTGGTCTCAAATTCCTGGGCTCAAGTCTTCTGCCTTTGCCTCCCAAAGTGCTGGAATTATAGGCATGAGCCACTGCTTCTGGCCTGTGACTTTTCATTAGGCACAGATATCTTAGGTATGACACCAAAATATGAACCAGAGAAAATAGATCACTTGGATTTCATCAAAATATAAAATTTTTTCTCTAGAAAGACGCTGTTAAGAAAATTTTTCAAAATGTCAAAACCTGGGAGAAAATATCTGCAGACCACATACTTAGAAAGGACATATCCAAAGTATATAAAGAACTTTCAAAAACTAAAATAACAAAAAAACAAATCACCTAATTTAAAAAACAGATTGAAGGGTTGAACAGACATTTTTCCAAAGAGAGGATGTGAATGCTGTGTTATCTACTGTTGCATAACAATTTACCGCGAAACTTGGTGCCATAAAGTAATGATAAGCATTTATTATCTCAGTTTTCATAGCTCAAGAAACAGGACCAGCTTAGCTGGGTCATTCTGGTTTCTGTCGGGATTGTAGTCAAGATGTTGGCCGGGGCTGCACGTCATCTGAGCCTTAACTGGGGCTTGTGAATCTGCTTTCAAAATGGCTCACTTGAGAGTTGGTGCTAATTATTGTCAGGAGGCCTATGTTTGTCATCACATGGCTCTCTCCACAGGGTTTTTGAATGTCCTCATAACATAGCAGCTGGCTTCCCTCAAAGTGAGTGAGTCAAGAGAAATCCAGAAGGAAATAGAAATGACTTTCCTGACTTGGCCTAAGAAGTCACACACTATCATTTTTGCAATATACTTCTTGTTACACAGCATATTACGTTTAGAAAGAAACTACATAGAAGTGTGAATACTAGTATCTAGGGATCATTTAGGGGTCCATCTTGGAGGCTAGTCCCTGCAGATGGCAAAAACGCATATGAAAAGAAGCTCAGCATTCTTAGTCATTAAGGAAGTGCAAATTAAAACCACAAAGACAGAGCAATACATACCTACTAGGATAGCTCTTAGAACCTCACTCTCCAGTCTAAGCAAGGATCCTGAGCAACCAGAACACTCAAATATTGCAGCTGAGAATATAAAATTGTACAGATACGTTGCAAAAGCAATTTGATAGTTTCTGATAAAGTTAATCATACACTTACTATTCAACCTAATAATCCTACTCCTAGGTATTTAAACAAGAGAAATAAAAACCCCTGTCTGCACAAAGACCTGAGTGAGAATACTTACAGTGGTTTTACCTGTAATTACCCTAGACTGGAAATATTTCAAATACCCATCAACCAATGAGTAGATAATCAAATTGGGGTACTTCCATACAATAGAATTTTATAACTCAACAATAGAAAAGAACTACTTATATATGTAAACATGGTTGAGTCTCAAAATGAGTCTAGAATATCATATAAATGGAATTATACAACATATAGTAGTTTATGCATGGCTTCCTTCACTTGGCATAAACTACTATATGTTGTATAATTCCATTTATATGATATTCTAGAAAAGAGAGACTGTAGGAAGAGAATTCAGATCAGTGTCTGTGATTGCCAGGTACTGAGAATAGGGAGAAAGAATTGACTACCAAGGATCATTGGAATATTGATGAGAATATTCTGAATCTTGATTGTAGTAGTGATTTTACAACTATATAAACTTGCTTGTCAAGATCTAATTTATACACCTAAAAAAGTGAATTTTCCTATAGAGTAAATTATCCTACAATAAACCCGATTTTTTAAAAAAGCAAATGTAATTTAAACATGATGCTAACTTCTATATTTTAGTGTTGTTATGAGAAGATTAGGCTTATGTAAATATTAGGTAAGAGGCTGTTATTCTAAGGGAAATTAAAGTAAGAAAGCTGCCAGGCGCGGTGGCTCAAACCTGTAATCCCAGCACTTTGGGAGGCCAAGGCAAGAGGATTGCTTGAGCTCAGGTGTTGGAGACCAACCTGAGCAGCTTGGGGAGACCTTATCTCTAAAATAAATAAAAAATTCAGCTGGGTGTGCTAGAGCGCGCCTGTAGTTTCAGCCACTTGGAAAACTGAGGCAGAAGGACCACCTGAGCCCAGGAGGTCAAGGCTGTGGTGGCTGTGAGCAAGCCATTGCACTCCAGCCTGGATGACAGAGTGAGACCCAAACAAAACAAAAAAAAAAAAAAAAAAAAGAAAGAAAGAAAGAAAAGAAAAGAAGAGAAAAGAAAAGAAAGCTGTGTGGCTATGGTAAGAGAATTCAGTGATTACATGGAAGAGGGAAGTTTGTTAGTCGGGGTTCTCCAGAGAAACAGAACCAAGAAGACGTGCAGCTCTATAGAAATGAATAAACACTACAAATAAAATAGCATTAAAGTATAAAATACTTAGAGAAAATTCTAACAAAATATGTATAAAATAAGTATGTTGAAAGTTATCTATTTTAAGGAATTCGCTCATGTGATTCTAGGGTCTTGGCAAGTCCAAAATCTTTTGGCGGAGGCCAGCAGGCTGGAGACGCAGGGAAGAGTTTCAGTTTGAGTCTAAAGGTAGTCTGCGGGAGACTTCCTCTTCTCTAAAGAGAAACAGGAAGAGTTGATGCAGATCCCATGGCAATCTGCGGGAGAATTCCCTCTGCTCTGCAAGGTCAGCTTTTTCTTCTTTTCAGGTCTGCAACTTACTGGATGAAGTCTTCTTACATCAAGGAGGGCAATTTGCTTTACTCAGCTTTTTGTTCTTTTCAGACCTGCAACTTACTGGATGAAGTCTTCCCACATCATGAAGGGCAATTTGCTGTACTCAAAATCGACTAATTCAAATATAGCTCTCCTCCAAAGTCATCCTCACAGAAACATCCAGAATATTGTTTGACCAAATATCTGGTTGCTGTGGCCTAGTCAAGCTGACACATAAAATTAACCATCACAGGATGACTGATTGACTGGAAAGAGACTTAAAGAATCTTCCAAAGTGACAGATATGTTCTGTTTTTTGTTTTTTTTTTTGAGTTGGAGTCTCACTCTGTCATCCAGACTGGAGTGCAGTGGCTGCACCCGGCCACCTCAGCCTCGACCCACTGGGCTCCGGCGATCCTTTCGCCTCAGCCTTCTGAGTAGCCAGAACTACAGGTGTGTGCTACCACGCCCAGCTAATTTTTTTGATCGATTGCAGAGATGAGGTCTTGCCAAGTTGTCCCGGGTATGTCTCATACCCATGGGCTCAGACAATCCACTTACCTCGGCCTCCCAAAGCGCTGGAATTACAGGCTGAGCCACCAAGCCGGCCATGTTCTGTTTTTTAACTGGGGTGGTGGTTATTTGGGTGAATATGTTTATGAAAAATCATCAGGTTGGAAACTTAAGATCTGTGCATGCTATTGTATATAAATTAAATTAATTTTGACAATCCAAAAGAGTCCCCAGGCAGTTGTATCACGACTGATGTGATATCCCATTCAATGTGAGTGTGTGTTTAAATGTGTGTGTGTGCATTAGAGCTGATAGATAAGTGATGGAGGGGTTTCCTACTGTAACATATCCCCCCATTTGTCTTCCCTTTATGCCTGAACCCCTCACACTCATTGTGAAAACTCATTGAATTTACTTGCCAACATTATTAAGCCTGCATTTACTTTCTCCCCAATTCTTTGGAAACACGTGGGTTTCTTTTTCTATTCTGCTCTTGTTTTCAAGTGATTACTGACTAATTGGACAATTATCTCCCCATTACTAGAACAAAGAGATAAGATGTATGCTTATTCTTACTAAATGACTAGGGATCTTAAATAAACAAAATAAATTCTAGGAAATAGTCAAGTGAGAAATAATCAATACAGTTGGCCTCCTGGAGACCAGGGTTTCTTATCTGCAGATTCAACTAACCACAGATTGAAAATATTGAAAAAAAAAAATACCAATGCAAGAATAAAAAATGATACAAATAAAAAACAATACAGCACCATACTTATTTATACAGCATTACAATGTATTAGGCATTATAAATAATCTAGAGATGATTTAAAGTATACTGAAGAATGTTTGTAGTTTACATGCAAATACTACATCATATTATATAAGAGGTTTGAGTATTTGCAAATTTTGGCATCCTGGAATCAAACCCCCAGAGATATAGAGAAATGACTGTATTTTAAAAATCAATCTGTAGCTGGGTGTGGTGGCTCATGCCTGTAATCCCAGCACTTTGGGAGGTGATGGCTAGAGGATTGTCTGAGTTCAGGGGTTCGACACTAGTCTGGGCAACTTGGCGAGACCTTGTTTCTACAATAAGTCAAAAAATCAGTCAGGCATGGTGGTGTACCTGTAGTCCCAATTACTTGGAAGGCTGAGATGAAGGATCACTGAGTCCAGCAGGCCGATGCTGAGGTGGCCATGAGCATGCCACTGCACTCCAGCCTGAGCAACAAAGTGAGATTTTGACTCCAAAAAAAAAAAAAAAAAAAATCAATTGGTAGAGCAAGGTTAATAAAGTTGATGCAAAATAATCTTGTAAAATTGAAATGTACCAAAATATAAATGCTAAAGAATTTCAAGAAAATGTAATAAACAGCTTTGTTGAAAATGTTTTCAAAAATGTATCTTGTTCTTTTCAGATTCTCTGGTCAGAGAGAGAGTTAAAAATTATATTCAAAACTATTCCTGAAAAGAATCCAATATTATTGTGCTGATACATAAAAAGAAAAAATATGGTACTTATTTATTCTGTTTCAAATTATATTCTAATCTGTAGAGTGAGAATATTCACTTAATTGGAGTTAGGATAGACATACCCAAATGAGTACTAGACATTCATTACCTTTAGTTTTCCTGGGAAAAGGTAGGATCCATGCCATAACCTTGTGTTATTAGTATTAATCTATACTGTATACTTTCTAGCATGAGCCAGGTATCAGACTTCTCTGTCTCCTAAACGTCAGAAAAACATTCCAAAGCTCCTAGTGGTTCCTTTGAAGTACCACCAGACTGGAAATTATTGGGAATATCGCTCAGCAACTTCCCAAAGAATGATGCAGTGGGGACCCTCAAAAACAATTTGAAAATGATCTTCTTTCCCTCCCATCTTTTTTCTCTTTTTATATCCTCTATGGCCCAATGAGTCCAGAGTTCCAAACAAGTTCTCAATACCATTTCTTTGGGTCTTACCTCACTTTGACAGCTTGGTAACTACTAGTAGGTGCCCCTGTTGAAACCGATGTCAATAGACGACCTTTCTGACAACCTGGGTTCTTGTTTGTCTGCCTGATTACTGTCTCATGCAAGGAATAAAAGTAAATTTTCAAGGCAAATACATACTTTTCTAAAATTTTCTGACCCGTTAAATACCCTATCAAAGATATGTATATATATGCACACATAATTATATCTTCTTAAAAAAAAGTAGCCTTTGTGGGAAACTTTATACACAGTCTTTGCTCCTTGCTAGTTAATATTCTAAACATAGACCAAACAAGTCAACAAATGAACAAGTTATTATTGGAATAAATAAACAAGGGAAAACTTCAATTTCTCACTCATATTAATTCATTATTCCTTGTAATGCCTAATAATCTTTAGAAAGAACAGAAAACATCTATTCTTTAATCATCTGTGGCTTATTAATTGACAGTTCTTAGAATAGCATTGTTAGTTTGCAATTCTTTTCTCAATGACATTCTTTGAGGTGAGATCTTGGGCTAACTTTATAGTTCCCTGTCACTAGTGGGCCAACCTAGACTTCTGTAAATCAAGAGATTCTGTTATTCTCTCTAGCTAAATAGCAAGCACTTCTAAGAGAAGATGGAAACCTTCACTAAGACAATTTATATACTAAATTATGCTCTGGCTTATTTCTTATTTATTTATTTAAATAGTGTTGGGGGGGTACAAATAGTTTTGATCTGGGCTTTAAGTGTACCCACCACCCCTACCTGTTCTGCCATTTTTTTTACCCTTTATCCCCTCTCCACTCTCCCTTCTAAGTCTCAGTGTCCATTATACCATTGTCCATGATTTTGAAGATTCTTAGTTTGGTTCTCACCTATAAGTGAGAACATGTAGTATTTGCTTTTCTGTTCCCTAGTTAGTTCATTTAGGATGATGTTCTCCAGTTCCATCCAAGTTGCTGCAAAAGACATTACTTTATTCTTTTGATAGCTGAATCGCATTCCATGGTATAAATATACCACACTTCTGTTATCCACTGATCTATTGATGGGCATTTTGGTTGATTTCACATGCTTGCAATTGTGAATTGTGCTGCAATGAACATGTGGGTGCAGGTGTCTTTTTAAAATAATGACCTCTGTTCCTTTCAGTAGATACTTACAAGTGGGATTGCGGGATCAAATGGTAGATCTACTTTTAGTTGTTTGAGAAATTGCTATACCACTTTCATAGAGGCTGTGCTAATTTACACTCCCACCAACAGTGTATAAGTGTTCCCTTTTCTCTGCATCCACACTGGCATCTATTGTTTCTTTATTTTTTAATAATGGCCATCCTGACTGGTGTAAGGTGGTATCTCATTGTGATTTTAATTTGCATTTTCCCAATAAGGCTCTGACCTATTTCTGTTTAACGCACACAGATACCACAACTCATAAAGGCTTAACACAGTACGTGTCCAGTTACTAATGTTCCAGTTGGAGTATCAGAAAATTAAGTTGTATAAATTTATACTTTCTACATTTATACTTTTCATCAATCCAAACCCCCTTTTCCCTATTTGGTCAGCCCCCCTCCCCCCCCAACACACATCAATTATTGACAGATGATTTACCAGATTTTGTCCTGGCTTAATTTTTCCAGTGATTAGAAACACATTATTTTTGTCTCTGATGATTCATTTGTTCTTTGGGTCTGACTGACCCTTACACATGTCTATACATTTCCTTTCCCTTTTGCTATTCATTGGCATTCTGAGGGTTGACTTCCCTTTACCAAGCCCTCACTGAAGTAGAAATACTACCAGAATAAGAAAAAAATTTAGTGGAATAGAGACAAATTGGATACATACTTGCAGAACAGTATTTTTTCCCTCAAGAGCAAATATAAGTATGTTTGGGGTATGCATAATCTCTATCTTATGGTCTTCTGACACTAGTATTCACTCTGTGGAAACAGTTCTCAAACCTTGATGGGCATTAGAATAACTTAGACAGCTTGTCAAAACATGCTGCTGGGTCACATTCCCAGAGTTTCTGATGCTGAAGGTCTTGGGTGAAGACTACCCCACCTGCATTTTTATACAAGCTTCTAGGACATGCTGGTGCTCCTGATCTGACGGCTGCCCTCTGAGAACTGTGGACTTACTGCTTATCCTGTATTTAATAGGGGGAGAAGTTTAAAAAACTAAATTAAAAAAGTTAATGAAGATTTTCTTAAGTAGACAATTATCTCTCATGACTTAATGGTTAGAATAAATTTTGTAATTATAACAAAGAAAAGACAGCACAGCACATGTCAATGCTGAATAAAAAAGTGTTCCTTTCATCAGTCAAGTCTGAAAAATTTTTTAGACCTTAAGGCAACCTCATCTGGAAGAAGTCAGAATAGTACTGAACCCTAAATACTCAATAACATACCAGCCCAGATCAGTGCTAACGGACTGCCGTGTTAAAGTCAAAGTGTCATCTATTTTTCTCTTGCAGTCCTCCACTGTTTGTAATTATGACCAAAACATTCATATATAAATAATTACATCAAAAGGTACATTGCTTATCTTTCACTTGGGTTTATTTTAATAATATTTGAAAGCAGGACCATGGACATGGTTTAGAAATTCCCTGCTTTAGTTCTGTCTGGTCAAATATTTTGATAAAGTTAAAATTTAGTCTAGAAGACATGGATTGGCAAGAACACTGTGGTTTGTGAGACCAGACTGGGAGTTTCATCCAGTTTGGATAGAAACCTTCTGTCGGTGACCAGCACTGACCAAGGGTGGGTTAGGACCCGCACCGGAGAATCTGGACAGCGAGAAGAGACCACTCGGAGGCAGTTCTTCTGGGAACAGTCTGATCAGGACTGAAACCAAATTTTATTCAGACTCCTTCCAACTTATATACCATTTTCTATACCCTCCAGCAGTGTGATAATCACTCACTGGGGGTGTACAAGTTCCGCGCTTTACAAACTATGCATCACAAGACCACCACGAGATCTGCAATTTCCAAGCAAACAATTCAAACTCCATGATGTCTGTCGTGCTTACATTAAGGTCACAGGTGCACAATTTCAATACAAATCTTTCAAAGTGTTTTCCATAATGTTCAATGAATCATTCATATTATACTCTTTGTTCTATACCCTGATTAATACAAAAAACTTTTCTAAGTTAACTCTAGGTTTACTGACTCCGAATATTTTTAACGATTAATATTATCAACTTAACACTATACTATAATCTATAAGTTTACTTAAATGACTTAACTGTTAGTTATACTATTATCCTATTACGATTTAACGTAATGCCTTATAACTCAGTTAAAACTTATTCTTAAACTACCAAACTTTACTATAATTCATGAGTTTCATATGTCTAAACTTTAATTTTTATATAATCTAATGATTGACCTTTAATACTATGCTATATCCTATTAAGCTAATACCTCATCATTAATTCTTTTATAAATCGTATAGTAACTATTATATTTGAGTAATGTAGCAAAAGGAAACAAAACAGCAAGCATAAATTTACGCAACTATGAGTGTATGTGTATATATTTTATCCCAACAAGTCTACTCTAAAAATCAAATAGTAGCTGTCACACTCTTGAACAAGGAAATGCATGGCCACCATGTTGGCTGTGAGCTGAAGGAGACAGAGTTTCGGTAATTAACGAAACAAAAGAAAACGTTCTGCCTGGCTAGGGGCAGGGCGACAAAACTATTTAGTTTCTAATTTTAGCCCTAGGGGAAACAGCTTTCGGGAACAAGAGCTGACTACCCAGTCCACCAGGAAATAGAAGTTAAAAAATATCTAGAAAGAAGTAAAACTTAGAAAGACAGAGAAAAATAATTCTGCTGTGCACTTTCCATCAGGTGTATTGAGATTTACTTATAAGTTTTACTGCCATGTATGCACACTGGTCACTAATCACACGCCAATATTATAGGTATAACTGATATCCTATGTCAGAGGCGATCTTCCAGATGGGCCTTTACAGGCCTCAGCCATGTAGCTATAGATGTTGGCTCCCAACAACCTGCAGTGACTTTTAGTGCTGGGATTTGCATTGTCTTCAGCTAACTCCTTTCCTTATCACCTGTATCTAGCCAGTCCCCAAGTTCTCTCAAATTTTCCTTGCAGCAGTCGCTCCTGTTCCTCCCTTCTTATTTTACCTCCTCATGAAAAGCCTTTACACTCATTTCACTGACTCCTCTGTCACAATTTGAAACTGCCCCCATTGTACCATAGTTGCATCCAAACCTTCCCAACATAACAACATAAACATTTATTTCTACACTGACTCCTTTTTCTCTGCATTATAAATATGCAAGTTTCTCCCATTCAAATATAATTTATTTAACCAGTCCCCTCTTGCTGAATCCTGAGGTTGCTACCAATGTTTGATATTTGGTATCATATTTTGCTTATTCTTTTCTCAAGAATATAAGAACTGTGATTGAGGAACATTCATAGGGTAATATTCACATAGCAAAACATTTGTAAATCTTGATATGAAAAAATGTTAGGTATGTTTTTTTAAAAAAATCTCTTTATACCAGACTATTCATAGCATATTTCTTTCTTCGTTACAAATAGGTGAGTGTATATATACATACATAACTATGCATTGTGTATAGAAAAATAAAATGAAAACATGCCTACATATAAAACTGTAAGGGGTTGGATTAAAATTTTTTTTTTTGCTTTCATGCACTCTATTTTCAGTTTTTTAACACTAGTATTAAATAGCACTTAAATGTAGTACTAAGTAGCATTTAATAGCATTAGATTTTTAATAGTGTTAAATAGTAGTTACGTTTGATATTAGATTATGGAAACTAATGTTTAAAAATCTATTTAGTTTATGTAAGTATATGCCAACCATGTTTAGTTTCAATAGTATAACTTTTCTGTGCAAAAATGTTAGAGTTTTCTCTTTCCTAGTAACCAAGGCTCAAAATTCTTATCCTGGAAATAAAGGTCTCCATAACTTAGGAACCTGTTGGTTATGGCCTTTCATTTTCAATGCTGTATCTCAACAAGACAGTGTTGTGGGATGGAGTCTTCACTTTTTCCTGTATTTGGTTTTACTTTACCATTCCTGCAATCTCTCTTACTTTCTCCTCTTTTTACAGTCCACACTCACCTTTCTGACAAGGCCCTTTCTGACAAGGCCGAGGACCAAATGCTATCAATCCTCCATGGACTTTCTCCTGTTCTCTTAACTTTCCTAACTCCAGCATCTGAGTGCACTTTGCATTTTGTTTGTCATTTGTAAGACCTGTTCATTTTTTTTCTAGGAAGTATTTGTACACATGTAGTTGTTCCTCAACTGTACTGCATATATTTTGTGGGGAATGAGGACAAACAAAGGCTAACCTCTGAGAGCTGAGCTAGTAAAATCTATCCTTACAATACCTATGATCAATTACTTATGGAAAGAAAAATAGATCTGGATATAAATCCTGCAGTAAGTGCAGCCAACTTACTGGCTGCCTGCATTCACATAAGGTCCTTAATTTCTCTGTGCCTTACTTTTCTTATTTGAAAAGCTGGGGAAGATGGCACTTTGGTTGCTGAAGATTCAGTTACTTAAGGAGACAATTATATTGAACTGATGCATAAATTCATAGCATTTGTTTTTTGGCATGGCAATACTGCACTGTTCGGAGCTTGTTTATCATTCTTTATTTGGAGTGAGTGTTGTGCTCGTGAAAATATTCTTTACGTTTTGCAGATTTGAAGAAAATTAGTGCTATTTGAGGGCTAAACAAGATGGAATGTCAGTGGAAAAAAACGAACACTTCTGACATATTCTGCTGTTTGAATTTAATAGAGGAGTAGAAGCAGCAGAGGCATCTTGAAACATTTGTCTTATGTATGGGGAGAAGGCCATTGGGGAGAGCACAGCAAGAAAATTTTTTGTCGTTTCAAAGAGGGTCACTTTGACCTGAGTGATTCTCCATACTCAGGAAACCATTAGACTTTGATGAGGACCACTTAAACACTTTAATCCATGATGACCCACGTCAGTCAACCGAAGAACTGGCAAATATGATACACTGTGATTAGCTAACCATTGTGGAACATGTGCGTTCTGTGGGCAAGTGAAAAACGCTATAAACGTATGCATCAACCCAACATAAAACATTGGTTAGAGTACAGACAACCTACTAGCACATCTAATGCAGTGGTTTAGCTAAGATTGTTTCCCTATCAGGAATCATGCTTGAGGTGAGTTGTCAACGTTTAGTGGGGAAACTCTAACAGTTTCAGCATCTGGCTTCCTTTGCCAAGACAACTGTTTGTTGTCCCAGACAAGAAAAAGGAAGAAAGAGGAAGTGAGACCTGAGGTTGCACATATCACTTCCTCCTCCAACTCACTGACCAACATATCCTATAATGACGTTTAGCTGCAAAGGAGTCTGGGAATTTTAGTCTTAAAATTGAAACACAGGAGATGTGTTCTGTTGCTATAGGGGGAAGGGAACAATGGGTTTAGATAACTCAAAATCAGGATTCTAAGCCTGAAAGATTGCAGTACAAGCACAAATGGACTGAATTCTCAAAAGCCTTGTGAGACTTGCTGATAGCTTCCTACTGACCTCTCCATCAAAAGGTGCATTACACATATCTTTTCCTTCAAATTATTAAAAGTTCCTTAAGGACAGGGAATCTGTCTGCATGCCTTATTTTATTTTGAATGTGTCCCCACCTTCAGCTTAATTTTCTCCCTAGGGTAAATAAAGAAAAATCACAATGCATGGGTATTCAAGAAGTTTCAGCTGTTTAAGTATGACTCTTGAGAATGTGTGATTGAAGTTTATGAACAAGTCATACTTGTGTCAAGGTGATGGTAGAAGTCCCTGGAAGGTAGAAAACACCTGTTTTAACTTTTAGCTAATTTTTCAGATTTTTGTTATCAAGATAATTTCTTTTTTTCCCACTACAAACTATCAAAAGGGAAAAGGCAATTAGGATGCTTTCATCCCATCACCGCTGCTGGCCCTATAATTTTCTAGAAATAGTAGCTTTTTGAAATTAAGTAATGTCATCTGCCAATGACAATGCATAGATTTTGTTACATTTCCTCACGTGACAATGTACTCTTGTCTGAAAGCTTGGTAGCGCAAGGTAAATAAAGAAGCATTCTGTGTATTCTTAGAACTTTTCATTTTTATTTTAAAACAGAAAACTTCACGTTGATTCATACAGACTAACACTTATTTTTAAAACAGAATAGTGCATTAATTAAATGCCTTGTCCTAACTGTTTTATAAACTCTGTTAGAAAAATAAACATCTCACAACAAACTACAGTGTCAGTTCTTTAATAAATACATGAAACAGAAGTTAGTAGTCAATCAGTTATATAAACAGGTTCATAGTACATCATGTAAAATACTTTCCAAACTTCTGTATCATTTAAGGCAATTTAACTTTATGGATAATTCAAAGCCAGAAATGATATGAAATATGTTCAGTGAGAATTTGTTTCTTTCTAGAGTTATTTTGTATTCAAATACTTTAATTTAAAAATATATTCTATATTAAATTTCTTTTTACAAAGGCAGTACATGTTACGTGAAACAAAATAAGATTATCTTACTGATAACTTAAAAACATTTCTAATTTTTTTCTGCAGAGGTTTAAAAAACAATAATGAAGTAACTAATACATGTAAAATTAAAGCTATGTTAAATATATGCAAAATGAATTTCTATATTAATATGTGCAAATTTATATTATCTTATAATTTAGAATTAAAATATTTTACACTTAATATTCTTAATAAAATCTATGTACCATACTTGTCATTGTGTAAAATTCTTCTTAAAGTCACATTTATCTGTGGGACAGTGTAAAGTTGGTAAAATTTCTTTACACAGATCCCACATTTTTCCATCCTTTACAACTGCAGTGGTTTAAAAAGAAAATATATATATATATATATATAGCTGTGTCAGAAAATTTTAACTGAAGTAGGTTGTAGAGGCTAGAAACTCGATTAATAGAGTTAGCTTACATTTATAAATTTTATGCAGAAAAATATTCCAGGTAGATAAAAGAGTAGTGTTATTACTCCCAGGTATTACATTAACAGCTGCCCAGGTAGCTGAACAATTGTTTTATATAATTCAAATTAGTTACATAAACAGTTTTATAACAGTCATTACTTGAGCTTGAAGTTAAACTGATCAGAGATAAGAGAAAACAGTTTTAAAAAAGACATGATAAAGAAGAATAAAAAGCAGGAGGACTTGAGAAGAAAGTTGTTTTCTACAGCACTGGTTGGTTTATCATAACTTTTGCCTGCCACTGACATAAGATGTATAGGAGCCTACAAAAAAAATCTACATACGAAGATTTCATGTAATATTTTTCCAGTTAATTCTGTTTAAAAGTGAGATGATCATGTGAAAGGATCTCATAGAATGGGATAGAAAGAAAAATTTGTTAACGGAACTTTGAGAAACACACCCATTCTTGTGGGTTAAGTTAGAGTTTGTTGAAATCGTATGCACTAGCATAAAGGAGCCTGAGAGAGCCTTTGTAACCTAAACATATGCGGGATCTGAGCTAAAAATCAGAGTTGGGCTGCATACCCAGTTGTATGTGGTTCAGTTGTCTTGAAAATTGGCTTCTATGTTATCATAAATAGGTTCTCAAATGTTTATAAAAGAAAGATTCCCCTATACCTGTGAATATTAACTTAAATCTGAATTAGTATAACATGTTTTCAAACATAATTTTATACACTGCACCTAAGATGCCAACAGTTGCAAGATATATCACAATTTCAGAGATGTTAAGTTGAAAAAGTGGTGTCTTAGAATCAATGAAATATAAATATGAATATGTATAATCAGTTAACATAAATTTGCTATACTGGAATTATAAAAAAGGAAAATTATCTGAAAGAATACCAGTTCTGTATTTTTTGAAAATATTTGTTTGCACTGCATGAAATGGAATTCTTAAAATCCATATAAATAAGAATAGTTCTAAATTAAACATTAAGAGTAAACAAAACAATACAATATGCACAGGATTGCACTCCCAAGTAACTGTCTTTCACATCATATTTTTATGAAAATAAATATATATTTAAAACCCTCCAAAACGGAAAGAAGCTTACACACGTGTGGAAATTTAAAATTCTTAGTTTCTAATGGGTCTGTCTTTGTTTAAAGGATAAATTTAAATGATCTTTAAAATCAGTCAAAGATGTTTGGAAATGAAGAACTTCATTATACCATTAAATTCAGTTATTTGCCACAATTACGCTTATTAAACTTGAAGCTTTAGGGCAAGCTTGGGAAAAGTGAGTAGAAAAAAACAGAATAAGAAAAGGAAAGGAAAATCTTTGAATCTAATCTACTGTATCAGGTTCCAGGAGAAATATCATTCTATAGAGAAAACTCTTCATAGTCTGTCATAATATATTTCAGTGCCTCATGAATGCTTATGGTCTCATATAATAATATCTTCAATGGATATTAAGTAAATATTAAAAATATATTTTATGCTTATTCTATGAAGCGTATCTAGTGCATTCACTAATTTCCATTTTGAGTTTTGAAAAATGTACCTCCAGTGATATCTATGAGGGGAGTCCCCTCCAAAAAGCCCAGAATTTATTTATAAAAAATTGCATATTTATTCTTACATGTTTAAACTTCAGTCATTTTCAAAGTGCTTTCCATGTGATGCAATACACCTATGAGACACTTCTTCTACTGCTCAAAATAGTTTCTGAACTTGCCCATTTTGATGCCGTTTTTTTGTTTTGTCACTTCCACGTGAGCAAAATGTTTTCCTTTGAGGACTTTTTTTCAATCAGGAAAACAATAAAGGTCACTCAGGGTGAGATCAGGAAAATGGGGAGGGTGAGGTACCGGTGGTTGTGCAGTTTTTGGTTAGAAACTGCTGAACACTCAGTGTGGTGTGGACAGGTGCATTGTCATGGTGGAAGAACCAGTCACCTGTTTGCCACAACTCAATGTTTCTTCCACAAATCATGATACAACCGTCTCAAAACTTCCAGATAAAAACTTTGGTTGACCATTTGATCCAGAGGAACAAATTCTGAGTGTATTACAAGGGGCCCACCCTTCAAAAAGATAATTCTGGTTTTTTTGGGGTCCCCCCTCTTATTGTGTTTAACCTTAGATTTTTTGATGATTTTTATAAACCAAAAGTAACCTGAACATTTAGGAAATAACCATATTTCAAGTGAATGTTTAAGTCTTCCAGAGAATGTCTAAGGCTTAATAAATATTAGCACATTTTCAAAAGTATATTAAATGTTTACAAATACATGTGCACTGTAGCGTGGTGTTCCCACAGAAATAAAATGTATATAGTCATGTTGTAGTGTATGTATGGCACATTTCTAAGTTATTACATACTTTAGGGCACAAAAAATGCTGCAGTACCAAAAGTTTTGTTCAAGTTCTTAAATCTGTTAACAATTTAAAATTTCATGAATTGTGTTTAACAACAATGAGTCTCAAAAGGATCTCATGGTCATATTAGTTGAAAATAGGCTCCGCTTATATAAATTATTTAATCTAAGAATACCCTGTTTTTCCTTACCTTTTAGTTAATTCTAGCTAGTCAAATACTAATTCTCATCTCACAGATCACTACACAGGAAAATAATAATTATTCAAGTAAAATATAAGCCCTAAAATGTTTAAAAGTTAGCTCTTTACTTAAAAAAAAAAAAAGCAAGCACAAAACTGACAAGCATTACCAGAATTATCATCTAGCACAGAACTGCCTATAAGGAAGTTTGTTCTTTCCTATGATAACAGCCTTGGTCCACTACAAAGTTAGTGCAAACTAGTGGCAGTGTAAAATATATAAACCCTTGATTTTTAAGGATTTCATTTTATTATGCTATTTTGGATAATTCATCCATATGGAAATTATTTTATTATTATAAACATGTAATGCTTATTTAAAATGTTATCATCATGTTAATTAATAAATATCTTTCACTTTTTCCTTTTGGGTGTTGTCAGACATTCATTTTTTAAAAGGATGCTATGTGTAATAAGCTACACAATACCATGTTTACAACATTCTTAGTGATCAAAAGTTTTTTACACAAGTGAGTCATAGCACTGAATTATGTCAATCTCTCATTTGAGGAAGGAAATGCAGTTCAAGTTAGCATCATAATTGCTTGGCTGTAAGGACATCTGACGGAGCAGCTGTGTTTATTGGCTCCAGAACTACTTATTATAGGTTTTTCAGTTCTCTTTAGGGTAAAATATGGGATGGAGGAGCGTCTTCATCAATATGTAAATATCTACTACTTTATCTCAAGTGTTGCAAGACAACAAATCTTGAAAGTTAATTAAAAGATGATATTTTAAATACATCCCTTTGTTGTCATGGGCAAAATTGTGTACCATACACAGGATTGTTAGACTGTTAGCCAATAAGATCAGATTAAATCCCTAGAGATATGGTAAGTGAAAGAAGTTTCCATTGGGGAAGTATACGGGTCCTGGGTTGAGCATTGTACAACTCCAGAGGGCGCTGTTCACATAGGCTGTGATGGGAAGAAATTCCCATGTAGTCATCCATGCTGCAGTCTCTTAGAAGCTGATGAGCAGGAAAGACTAGAAGCCGACTATGGACAGTTCAATTTGAATTACTCTTTCCTACTTTCCTTTGAAATCTTCTCATGCCCATATAATCGAGACTTCAGTAAATCACACTTACAAATATTTACCTATTGAATATTTTTAAGATTCAAGAGGTAGCATGATATTGTGCAATGAACACTGGCCTGGCAACAAGAAGAGAGAAGCTCTTTGTAATGTTGTCATTTTACCACTTATGTGTTTCTTGAGAAATCATTCAAACTTTTTGAACCTCAGTTCCCTGACTCATTAAATGGATGAATTAGCTTATTTCTAAGATATCACCAATCTTCCTCCAATTTTATATTTTCATGAACTATGGTGAGTAGGGTTGAGGTGGTTCCAGGAAAGCATGTCCCTAGACTGCACTGAAGGGCAGAAATAATACAGCTCTTTATTTGAAAACTGCTGATACCTACTTAGAGTAAAAAAAATCTAAGAAAACTCATTCAAAACTGTGCTACTTTGCTTGAGGCAGAGTTTCTAAATATCTTGTGAACTGATGATTAGACAAATGGAATGGTCAAACAATCCTTCCAGTTGACCAGGCAAGAATATACAAAACTCCACACCTGCAAACAACAAAGCTATTCGGGTTTTGATGATACTTTACAGTGTCCCTTATTAACATTCAGCTTTAAAACCAGTATTCTAATAAAGTGACATTATATTATCAGGTTTTCATGGCAGTAGTAACTTAGCACTTATTTAATCCAGTCATCTGTGACATATATAAACTTATCCTGTAAGGAAGAAAAACAAAACATAAAGGAAAAGAGGAGAGAATGCTGGAATTAGTATTCATCTTGTAAAAAGAAGAAACATACATGCACAAAACTATACAGTTTCAAAAGCAGTATCCCTTAAGATTAAGGTTCTGTCTGTTCACCTCTCGACCAATTGAAAAACCATTTATCCATCTAGCTTTTCTTGTTTCTTCACTGCCAATTGTTGGAGTGTTTGGCAGCATGAGCATTAACTGCCGAATGATTGTTTTTTCATCCACACATTTGGTATAGGGATTACTGTACCCTTGTAGTGACACAATTCTAAACTGTCTCACAGCATGTCTCTCTCTGGGAAGCAAAGGAATGGCAGGTACCTGTAAAGTGTAATCAGTGCTCTTCAGATGAACTACATTCTATGCTGATCTAAATAAGTTATATATTACAGTAAAGTGCTACAATGACACTAGTCTCAAACAGTAGTAAGACACATTTTTCTCTGAAAACATCAGCAGCTATGAGAGTCACATGATGATGAGGATGCGTGTCAGTCTTTGATTGCATGTACAACCAGCAACTGGCATGATCTTGAGTCACTTGTCTCCTCTTGTGACTTTTAAAATTATAATTTTTAGGAGCAGTTATTTAAAATCCAGTTTCCCATAAAGTGTTTTAAAATCTTTTTTAGAAGTTGCACCTGAATGTTTCATGAGCATTTAATTTACTGATATCCATTTTGATTTCTTCAGGTTTCTCACGCCGGTAGGTTACTGCTCTTGGGCAAACACTTTGCAGAATCAACTTGTCCTTGATAGAATAAAGACAGTATTATTAATTAAGGGCCTAAATATTATTACTAGATAATACCATACTGATAGTAATTCTTTTTTTTTTTCAATTCACTGACCTTTTTGGAGGTTGACACTCTGTAATCTGATGAGGACTTAATTTTATTACTATTCCATTGCAATATCACCTGTCTAATGATAAGGACTTTAAGCAACCCGATCAAGAATGTAACTATAAATATGATGAAAAATATTCTCAAATAACTTGGGCTGGAGAAACATTCTGTAATGAAGCAAACAAATAGATGAATTAAAACATTGGAATAAATAAATTGAAGTCTTCTTTCAAGTCAATGATGTTCACATCTCAATGAATAGGGCCAGAGATATTTTGCAAATCTACGTTTTTGAAACAGGGAACTAAAATTACTGTTGACTCAAAAAAAACCCTCTAGTTTTTGTTGTACATTTATCATTTTCAGCAAGGCCTCCTGTGGAGAGTACCCATTATTAAGGTATTCGATCATATTATTTCAATGCAGTTTGATTATTTAATTGTAGTAACTGGAAGATGGTCAAGTCCCTTAACCAAACAAAATTTTATGGGGGGGAGGAGAGAGAGAGAGGAGATAGTTGTTGTCATGTGTACTGTTGATCACTAAGTGGAAAATAGGATTTAAAAAATTATTCAACAGCTCTGGGCGTTAGCACATGTTTCTCTTGTTATGCTTGTTCTATATTTGTTGCCCATCAGTAATGGAATATAAAGTAAACAACCGCAGAAGCTAAAATCAATACTACTATAATAGATAAATAAAGTCTTCTCCTGAAATTGTAGTATAAATTTTCCTTGTTATTACACATGGTTTCTCCAGGAAACAAGAATATCTAATTTGGGACAATACTGAAATGTCTTTCTTCACTTTTCGTTAATTTTCTTTTTACTTGTCAGTTAATCAAATCTATTCTATTTCCTCTAAAAATTCACTGTGTGTTTTTCCTGGAACAAATAATCTAGCTGGAAAAGGAAATGCTGTGTTAAGAGGAGGGGCACGCTAGAGCTCTATTTTAGTGCCAGCTTGTTGGCAAGCTCTCACTAGAATAGTCTTCAGGCTCCATTATTACCAGAGGTGTTACCCCAATCTAAGAGGAACATGCTTGCAAAATTTGCAAGTATTCCACAGAACTCACCAGCTGCCCCAGATTCATAAAATTACTTCCTGGCTAAGAGGCATGTGTTCCTCCACCCATTCTCCAACTTTGGGGCCCTCACCCAAATGTCCAAGGTCTCCCTGAGAAGGCCACTAGCGAGGTGACCTGCCAAGATGATCTGCCAAGACTTAGAATACTGCATTACCCAAACATGGTGATTTGCATCCAAATTCCCAACAATGACTAAGCGTACTCTTGAATAAAGTAAAACTCAGTAACAAGGGCAAGGCTTTCTCTCAAGTAGGGACTTCACTGATCCCAATTTTCTTTTGGTCAGTGATAAGTTTCCTTAAAAGGAGTACCAATAAGGGCAGACCCCTTATTGGACTGGAAACACCAAATGCCAGTGCAAACCTCCATTACAGGTCTCACAAAATGAAAATCCAAAATGCTCTGTTCAAAGGTGGTGTTCTTTAAAGTTTCCACAGAGACCGTCAGGCTCATGACACACATGACTTTTGTACTGGCAGACTGTCCCTTGGCTGATTTAGGACTACTAAATCAGCTGAGGCAGATTGTCAGGGGGGGCACGTGGCTTGATCCCACTTTCTGGCTTCTTGCCTGATAGGAGCTTAGCCAGAGAGATGGAAGAAAAGCCTTTAGGTGTGACTGAGAGGATGGATAACAGAGGTGCCTAGCCAGTACCCTTTCTCGCAACTTGTATAATAGTTGTGAAGGGGAGGGGAGTCCTCTAGCTACTGATGCATTACAGAAACATTTCTAATCAGTTAGGATGGAGGGCATCTTCTGGGCACAAATCTCCGTGCCTTTTTAAATGGTGTGGGTGGTCAAACATTTACCCTGGCCCATGCTGTTTTTAGTTTGGGTCAGACCAGGGCTTTTCCTAAGCAGCTTTAAGGGAATACTTTTTGTAACAACACTTAAGTCAGAGTAGTGTTTACTTAACTTAATAAATGACATGTTGATAGCAAGAGCCCTATTTATTAGAAAGGCACTTGGCTTTTTGGAGTGATTGCTGCAGCCCCAGCTGGCAGCACATGGGGCTCTTTTCAGAGCCAAGCTCATGATGAGCTACGATCAGTGTGGATATGAGGAAAAAAGAAACAAAACTCTAGAGAAAGTTTATTCTTCTGTGTAGTCTAAGAGTTGGAGTTTTTCTTACAGGTTGGAAAGGAGACGAAATAATATTAGCAATAGGAATGTTTTAAACAAAGACATAGTTTCAAGCTTAATTTATTTTCTTCTCCCCTCCCTCCCTCTCTCCCTCCCTCCCATCCTTCCTTTCCTCCCTCCTTCTCCCTTCTCTTTTCTTCTTCTTCTCCTCCCCCCCTCCTTCTCCCTCCCTCTCCCTCCCTCTCCCTCTTTTTTTGCTATGTTGCTCAGGCTGGTCTTGAACTCCCAAGCTCAAGTAATCCTCCTACCTTGGCCTCCCCAGAAGCTGAGATTAGAGGCATGAGCCACTCTACCGAGCCCCAAACTTAATTTCTAATGCTAGTAGAGAGCAGCAACTCAAACCTGTGCAAAGTTGGGTTCTGGGTTTTCAGGTTCTAATTAACTTTTGTTTAAAAATAGTCTGTGAAAAGTCTTTGAGCATAGTTCTCACGTGTTTGCCGCATTTATGTTATCTTTTACCTTAGATGCTTATTTCATGTCCAGTAGCTCATTTAATGGCATAATTTTTGATATTGGTTTCATTTCCATTTTACATATGGGGAAACTGAGGCTCGGGATAAGTTTTTTTTGTAGAAGGGTTGATATTTCTTAACAAATAATGTTAAGAGACATGTCTTAAGCCAAAGTCTAAAAATTCCATACCCTTTCCATTGTGTCACCTTTATAATCATTTACTCCTAAGCTGTATTTATATCAGAATGGAAATTGCCAGTAGGAAATGGCCCTTTTGAAGTTACATATTTTGCGAAAGGAGATTATGCTTACTTAAAATTTTTTGGCTTCACCTGAAACATGAAAGTACTGATTAGACATGAAGAAGTTCAGAATTGGCAGCAAGTTTGGACTATGAAGGAAAAATATGGCCCCGCAGACCTTAGCTCGTAGTAAAATGAGTCTGCATAAGGAACTCATGTATTGGGGTCACAGAAAAATCACTAGCTGATTCCCGTGGATGCCCTTTCACAGAGGTGCAGTTGGGAATTCACCTGTGTAGGTAAGACAGGAAATCTAGCCACTCAGCCTCATCATGGCAAGCATGATGGTTATGGCGTAGCATCTCTGGGAGATTTAAAAAACGGAATCACAAACGTATAAAATAGTACACTTTAATAAACAGTTTTAAAATAAAACTGTTTAAAAAATAAAGCAATATTTCATAATGAAAAATGAAGCCTCAATTCTTTATTTAGCATGGCTATTTGTGGTTCTTTTTGAGGAACATAATCCTTTACAAATACTCTTCCGTGCTTTGCTTATTAAGCTGTGGTTTACCTGATGTTTGGTCAACATAATGCTGTTCCAGGAATGTACATGAGGTTTTACACTGATCAAGTAGAGCTTGAGACAAATTGTGAGGGTGAAGGCATTGCACACAATTCCTGTAAGAGGAATCATAAGTGAAAACATTTATTTTTTAAAAAGTTAGTGAGCTAATATTTCCTGCCAGAAACAAAATGACAAGACAACAATGAACAGGTAGTTCAAATTTTGAGTAGGTTCATTAGAAATAACTCTACCAACAAGAGTTAAGTTCCTGCAGCATACACCTGGTACCCCCCTGCAAAAAACAAATAACTCTACCATTATATTGAAGTACTGCATAACCAAATGATTTAAATAAATTACCACATGTAATTCTAAAAAATGAACTTGAGCTACCAGTGTGAGAAAGTGAATGTTTTAAAATTTTGGATTAAACAAATTGGAAGGCAAAGTGATGTTTAAATTAGTGGTCTTTGAACAGATATCAAATCGTTACTGGAAAATTAATGATTGGCACAAAATAATAATGTCACCTTCACTTCACCTTTCATTTATATATCCCTTATTTCTAAAATGTTTCAGTCACCATTATTCTTCATCATTAAAATGTTAAAAATAAAACACAGTTGGGCATGGTGGCTTACATTTATAATCCCAGCATTGTGGGAGGCTGAGGTGGGAGGATTGCTTGAGCCTAGAGTTCAAGATCAGCCTAGGCAACACAGGGAGATTGTTCCTACAAAAAATTCAAAATATTAGCCGGGTATGGTGGCGCATGCCTGTAGTCCCAGTTACTTGAGAAGTAGAGGCAGAAGGATTACTAGAACCCAGCCAGGAGTTCGAAGTTACGGTGAGTCATGATTATGCCACTGCGCTTCAGCCTGAGTCAGAGTGAGACCTCGACTATAAATAAACAAAATAAAACATAACTTAGCAGTTAACATTTATTCTATGATTAACCATGCACCAAGTACAAAGGTGCATTTTTTAAAACATGAATCATTTAATTCTTTCATAGAAGTACAGAAAGGTACTAATGTTTTTTTTCCCTCAATTTTGCTATCTGGATACTGAGGTGCAAAGAATTTTAACAACTTGTCATAGATCACAACACTACCAGTGGTAAACTGGGAAGCATGCGGGCTCTATTTTCAAAAATCTTTTTCAAAAAGCTAAGGATACCACCTAACTCCAGTCAGAATGGCAATTATCAACAACTCAAAAAATAACAGCTGCTGGAGAGGGTGTGGTGAAAAGGGAACACTTCTACACTGCTGGTGGGAGTGTAAACTAGTGCAACCTCTGTGGAAAGCAGTGTGGCGATTCCTAAAAGCTCTAAAAATTGAACTTCCATATGACCCTGCAATCCCCCTACTGGGAATATACCCTGAAGAACACAAATCACTCTATAAAAAAGATACCTGCACACGTATGTTTATCGCAGCGTTGTTCACAATAGCAAGAACCTGGAAACAACCATGCTGCCCATCAAAAGAGGACTGGATTAAAAAAATGTGGTACATATACACGATGGAATACTACGCAGCCATAAAAAAGAACAAAATCATGAACTTCGCAGCAACCTGGATGGAACTAGAGTCTATAATACTGAGTGACCTCACACAGAAACAAAGATCAGAATATCACATGTTCTCACTCATATAATGGACCTTGAACATCCAATGTAATACTATAAGAAAATGACTGACGGTGCTAGGAAACTATGGGGGGGAGGGAGATGGGATTAACAGTAGCAAATATCTGTCTGGGGCTGGGAAAACACCTCTTATCAACAGGGTGTCTGAATGAAACGTAATTGTACACCTAACCCTTAACTGTACCCCACAAAACTATAATAAAAATACTGATTAATTATTTAAAAAAAAAAAAAAAAATCAGAAAAAGAAAAAAAAAAAAAAAGCTAAGGTAGTGAATGTCCAGCTTTATTCTGATGCTTCCACAGCTATCTAGTGGCCAAAGACTGAAATCCAAATCTGTTAATTCATAAAATTTCTCATTTAATTCATTTTTAGCATGATGGTGACAATTTATCAGCAACGTTTAAGATTAAGCAAGGCAGAACCAAAAAAGGACAAAAATAGCTATCCCTGAGGACAGCTTTACATATGTTTGGAGACAGAGAACTCATACCAGTTTTCCTTGCAGGCTGTATGACAGGTGGGACAGTGTTCACAGAAGCGGCCAATGCTCCTGGGATCGGTGCACTCACACCTGCCACACACACACGTGCCTCTTCCGCTGCACACCTGGCCCTTTGAATTGACACAGTGCTGGGCCGATGCTGACGGGCACTGGCACCGATCCCCTTCCCAGCCACTGAAGCACCGGCATCTGCCGGTTTCACACTCTCCATGCCCTGCAACGAAGACGCCCCAAGAACTCAGTAATTGAGACCAATGACTTTGTGAAGAGTTTCTAACCACAAATTCCCCTCCTATCTCCATGGAAACACACTGACAGTCGAGTGAATGGAAACAGCGTCATTTTCTATTGGTTTGATGTGAACAATGCCAGGACTTGGGGGGTTCTATTTTCAAAGTTGTTCTATTGTAGATGATGTCCCCATGCTAATATATTGTACTAACAAGTGTGAAGGGTGTCCCTGCTTTGGTGGCTGCCCGACTACTTGAATGTCATTGTACATTTAGTTTTAAGTTAAAAGCACACAAATATAAAGAAGCTGCAAAGGCTACAGTATAATGTTAATTGTCTGACTTGAAATGAGAAAAATACAGGCAGTTGATGAACGGCATTCATAATTGATTCTCTCAGTTTTTCGTTTTTGCTAAAAACCTGGAATAACTTTAAAGGACTGTGAGGCACACTCTCTGCTGCTTCAGAACTGCCAGTGCCACATTTAAAGATAAGGTGTCCCAAGAGGTTGAACTGATCTTTTCATATCCTCAGTGCATTATTTAGTAGCTTAGCAGGGCATGGCCTCATCTATGCTATGAATTCTTTTTAGGCACTAAATAAAAACAAGAGAGATGGTGTGAGTGTGTGGGGGGGATTATTTATGCAGGTAAGTAGGTTGAGGAAACATGGGTTATACATAGTTAAATGGATCTTAGACTGCAGAAAGTACCCAACAAGTAATATGACAATATGCAATATGCAAATATGTCATATGATATGTCATATGCAAATCTTCATTGGGGGTACATTTTACAGGGTTATATAGTGTTTCTCAAGCTTATTTAGCCAAAGATCATCTTTTCCTCTGCCCCTCCCTTCTTCCTTCTTTCTCTTTTTCTCTTCCTTTCTTAGTTCCCTGTCTCCTTTCTTTTTATTTCTGAGCACCTCATTAGGTAATTGTTCCATACAGTCTATAGTAGGATCAGCTACATTTGCTAAGTGTAAAACTAATGAGGTCCAGGCCAAACAAATGTCTGCCAGACATTCTCTGCATGCAGCCTTTGTGCTGAATCCCAGCCAGCGGACCTGCAAACATGTGTTTTTATTCCCAAAGGAGATCAGTGGAGAAAATGCATGTCAACCCTACAGTATGCATTTATACACAATTAATTCACAAGAGAGTCTCAACTGCCTGTGGGTCAGTAGTCTCATGGTTATATAGAAGGGCCAGGACATTCACTTTTAATATTTCATTGCAAACAAAGATAAGGACAAAACTCAACGTATTTGAAACTTTCCTGAGCAATTGATAGCTGTAGGATGCAATCGCAGAAAATTCTTTCTCTTCCTTGAAAAATAATATTTCTCTTCCCTGTAAGATACAGCAGACAACTGCTGGTTCATTCTGAAGCTATCTATAATTCATCTGGTCAGTGATGCCAGTTACAGCTGAATAAATGTTCAGAATATAACATATTGTATGTATATGATAAAATAAAAAGATAATTTGCCATCACACATTTAGATGATACAGGTCAAATTTTCAGCTTAGACAAGAATAGAAAATTTTTTTTTATAGGTTTGTTACTTTCCATTTACTTATGACAATGATTTAACAAATGTTTATTTATTAAAATGCAAATTCTAAAAAGATACTGTCACAATAAGTGGATTTATCATATTGTCACAGTAAAATTATCATAGAACTCAGATGACAGGTAGTTTATTTAAGCCATTTAAAAACAATCTTTTGCAAATTAAAACTACACTGAGATACTACCTAACTCTAGTCAGGATGGCTATCAATAACTCAAAAAACAACAGATGCTGGAAAGGATGATGCGACAAAAAGGGAACACTTCTACACTGTTGGTGGGAGTGTAAACTAGTACAACCTCTGTGGAAAACAGTATGGCGATTCCTAAAAGGTCTAAAAATTGACCTACCATATGACCCTGCAATTCCTCTACTGGGAATATACCTGGAAGAACTCAAATCACTCTATAAAAAAGATGCCTACATACGAATGTTTATTGCAGCATTGTTCACGTAGCAAGAACATGGAACCAACCATGCTGCCCATAAAAAGAGGACTGGATTTAAAAAAATGTGGTACATATACATGATGGAATATTGTGCAGCCATAAAGAACAAAATCATGAACTTCACAGCAACCTGGATGAACTTACAGTCTATAATACTGAGTGAAATAAAGAACTGAGTATCACATGTTCTCACTCATAAGCAGATCTTGAACAATTATTGTGATACCATAAGAAAAGATTGGCAGTAGCGGGAAACTGCCAGGAGGGGGTAGGGAAGCCGGATTGGCAGTAATGAGAATCTGCCTGGGTAAGGAGGGGGCACACCTCATCAAGAAGGGTGCCTGCATAATGAACATCTGTATACCTAACCCTGAATTGTTCCCCACATCTTTAAAATAAAAAAATAAAAACAATATTTTGTTTTACTTTTCAAATGTTGAACAGATTTTTCTGGAATCTAACTTCTAGGTAGCAGTAAACTGAATTGGCCAAAGCATAATCTTGATATTTTTGTTTTAATTTATTTCATTTAAAAAATTTGGGCTGTGTGTGGCCTCAAGGACATGACTTTTAGATTACTTAGAAAACCAGTATTTTCTTGAAAAATGCTATCCTTTGGCAATTTGGTTGCTGGTGATATCCCAAAAATAAACTACAGAAGTTTCAATTACTGCAAACTTCATCTATAAAAATGTATTAAGAATCTTCAAATGAATGAAAAGTATACTATTATAGCTCACTTCCCAGCATCCTGACAGAAATAAAATCATCTGAGCAAGTTAGAGGGAGTGACCATTTACCAGAATGAATCAGATCCTTCTAGAAGAATACTCTGATTCTTCTAGAATATGTGTCAGACATCATCAGTAATTTCCTTTCCTGATATATTTCTTTTCAAGATCAAAGAATACATGAGAGTAACATTTTTAGGTTTTTATTTTAAAGTTTCTCCTGTATAAGATAAATTAAAGTATAGCTATTAAAATCATGTGCTATTTATCTGTTGCTATGCCCTAATTTATAAATTATGAAACCTTGAATAACAAATTCAGACTCAGTGTTGGTAATTTATAAAGATGTGATTTATAGAAACTTTTACATATATTCTGGTGTAGTAATGACTAGTAAAAACCGTCTAAGTGTATTTATACTCACCAGCACACAGATTTCCATGGTGATATGGACAAGAAAAGTCATCCTTTTCACAATATTTTCCATATACTTTTCCAAGCTTAATTTTGTGACATAAACATTTTCCACAAATGCAAACACCTCGACCACTGCAAACAGGTTGATCCTTGTGTGGCTTGCAGTTCTCAGGAGAAAATTGATCTTCATCAAAATGACATTTATTCTCATCACATTGGAAGCACTTGGAATCTAGAAAAGTGTCATCTACACACTTCCCTTTAGGTCCTCTGTTGTCCTCACACTGACAGCTGCAGTTTCTGTGTATGTGAATTTTAGTGGTTTCATTGAAACCAATAGGTTTGATTATTGCATAGTTTTTTCCTCTTGTGAGCTCACATTTTTTCATTTTAACTGTTACATTGAAAAGAACCTACATTTAGGAGGAAAAAAGAAAATATATTTATATAACTTGATTATTTGTATTACATATATTAATGATATTTGAATCTATAAAAAATCAAGTTAGAGAGATTAACAATATTTGTAAAATACACATGCACTATATTTCATATAGTGCAACAACCATTTTTAGCGTCATTTCTTTTTTTTTTTTTTTTTTTTGAGTCAGAGTCTCACTCTGTCACTCAGACTGGAGTGCAGTGGCTGCTCCCGACCACCGCAGCCTCGACCTGCTGGGCTCCCGTGATCCTTCCACCTCAGCCTTCCAAGCAGCTGGAACTACAGGCGCGCGCTACCATGTCCAGCTAATTTTTGATTTGTTGTAGAGATGAGGTCTCGCCAAGTTGCCCAGGCGGGTCTTGAACCCGCAGGATCAGGAAATTCACTCACCTCAGCCTCCCAAGGCATGGGATTACAGGCTGAGCTACCAAGCCCGGCTCATTTATTTCTTAATTAATGAACTAGAGAGTTGATAATGCAATGACTGCTAATTGCCTACATTGCACCATTAAATAGACTTGTGTGCAAACCCGTTTGAAGGGTTTACTCCACATTTGATGATTTCTTAGCAAATTTGAGAAAGAATAAATCATTTTCTGGACTCAGTCCTTAAAAGATGGAGTTACTGAATATTTGACACTAGGGATAGATCAAATAAACCCAAATAAAGAACTTCTGCTTAAAACCCAGAGAGATAAGATGCTCAAACAACCAATTTTTATTTGTTACTGTTTTCTATGAGCTCAAGTAAAGAGAATAACAATTAATTTTAGGTTTTTATTTTAAAGTATTTCCTGTATAAAATAAGTTAAAATATAAATAGCAAAATAATGTGCTATAAATCTGTTGCCATACCCTCATGTATAGACTATGTATAGAATGAGAGTTAAATGTTATACTATACTATATTATACTATACTAATGTATAAAATGAGAGTTAAATTTTTGTTTATACAGGGTGTCAATGGAGGAAAGCATGACGCTTTCTCTGATGTTACTCAACGGAAAAAGGTTTAGTACTCTTATTCTCAAATCTGAAGACCTCTCAATACAGGGTCAAAATTTGTCTCAGTGAGAGAAGGTAGCCTACACCTAAGGAGCTGGGCTGGCAGGAATTAGTTTCCTTTATGAAGCTACAGTTTCTTTCTCCTGCCAAATTTTCCTTTTCCTTTCTTCTTTTTTGCATGGCACAATGGATTTAATATGTCTATTTGTACTTGTTGATCTATCTTACCATCTTACTTTAGCAAATAAGGAAGTTTTAGATAAACAGGTAGATAGAGAGATATAATTAAAAGGTCATATGACTATTCCTGAGAGTCAAACTATTTATACCACTTGGTTGAGAATGAAGGGAAAAATGGAATGTAAGCAAAGAAAAAAAAATGCAAAAAGTAAGGAAAATCATGTTTGCAAAATTGAGATTTTTAAATGAAAAAACTACTTCTAAGAAAATAACCATTTTTGTCAGAAAGTAACTTAGTGTTATCTTTTGCTAGTAAAAAGTTTTCTCTGTATTTAATGAGCATCAAATGTGCATTTTGCAAACTAGTATATGTCTTTTGAACAAAATCCAAGGAGTGATTACAGAGAGAAATACAGAATTAGAAACTTGCAAGAATTAATTTAAAATACACAGCTTGCAAGAACAATTATACTACCTCCAGATTAAAAATTCTCAAGAGAGAAAAATATATCCTAACTAAAGAGAATAAAATATTCTCTCCTATTCAATTTCAGAATCTTCTCTTTCAATAACTTTCTTTTTTTCTATAGCATGACATTAAATAATCATCATAGAATCTTAAAAGTGAAAGAAGAGTGATTAGAAATCTTCTAGATCAAGTCATTTATTTAACAACGAGGCAATTAGTACCTCATGAGGTACTCACTTGAAAATCTCTTCACCCTACATGGGTCCCCTTTAACAGCATGTTGTGCTGTTACTCTGTCCATTGTGGGAAATTCCTATCTCCTCTGGTACTGTTTCCAGATGCTGCTATAATCTGGGCCTCTCTTCTTTACATTCCTTTATTTATTTATTTACTTAGGTAAAATTATGACTCTTCTCAATTGTTATTCTTGTAGCAAATTTCCCTGCCCCCTCCTAGATCATTATGAGAGTATTGGGGCAATCACAAAGTGAAAGATTTTGGAATTCTTAGCCCCTATTAATCATTCCATCATTCCCATCCTTTTCTGTGGTTTATTCTTTTCAATTTCACATTTACTTTGAGAACTTGTAGATTTGAAACCAAAAAGGCATTATCATTATTGTAAATAGAGATACTACTTGTTTGAGCAGCTATGATTTCCTAACATATACTGATTGTGAGACCTAAGTTTAAAGTTACTATTATTAAATAATTGTTTGATATTATTTATACTAACAATTTATATAATATGATATAAAGCAAATAGGAATTTTGAGAAGAGACAATGAAAGTTACCTTAAAGTGTAAATAAGATTCTTGGAGTCAGTAGTAAGTAAAGTTTTTCAGAATGTTTTGATTTCTATGTGAGAAAGCATGCCAAACAACTTAGTTTATTTTAAAAGGGAAAAATGTACACCCACATACTTCATCATTGCTGGTCACATTTTTGCATCCGTCCATGCCTGGCTTTCTGGATCCATCTGGACAGATGGCGGTAATATTGAAATAGATGCCTTGCACGTGGTTTTCCACCTGAACTTTCACTTCTGAAATGAGTTTCTGCAGAGAAACCATTTTAAAATTACATACTATAGTAGTTTCAGATGTAAGCAACCAAACCTATTGAAGATATATAGATTTAATTTTTATGTAAATCAGAATCTTTTTCTATAAAGGGATGACTAAAAGTGTTTCCACACAATAGCCCAATTATATTTGAAATATATAAGAAATGTTGAAGAATTTACAATCTGCATTTAAATTGTTCTATTTTATTCACATACTTCCATGATGTCATTTTGATCACTTCAAGGATATTTCAAAGTCTGTTAGCAAAATACACATTTTGATCCAACCATACTTACGTTGTTATGATAACATTTAAGTAGAATATTGAAAATACATATATCAGAACAACAGATAAATCTTGACAGCTTAAAATGTGGAACATGCTTCTAACTTACACAGCTGCTAAAGAAATATTTTAATTTCAAAACTTGAGACTATTATGAAAGATAAAATGCCTATTGATACAGAGTTGAAAGATATATTTTTGGGAAGCCCACTTCTATACTGGAGGCACAAGAATTAGCTAACATATATGGTCCAAGAATGGCCTAGGATTTTTGCCAAATTCTTGTTGCTTGCTGTGTCAGTCAAGTTTGCTCCAATCCTTAATATCAAAACAGGGCCCTTACTTGGCAGAAAACCATTCATTCATTCACTTATCCACCCATTTATACACTCATTCAATAAATATCTGTTTAATGTCTATCATGTAGGAAGTATACACTCATTTCTTCAGTCTTTGAAGTTCAAAGGATCTAGCTACTTTAAATACATTCTTCAAACCCTGTGTGCATTTTGTCTCATGCAACTCAGAGTTTACCACATGTAAATATCTTGAATTTATTCTTATAAACAAAAAAAGGGGAAACACAAAGTATGCACCTAAGAAAAAAGAGTGAATAGCAAGGTATATAAAAGAAAAATAAGTTCCAGTGTTTCTCATTCTTTAGCAATTTTTCCTCTTCAATGGTATAAGCAATAAAGAAACATGCACTTACTGATTAATAATCAGTCATGGAATTCTGGTAGCATATGTTTAGAACAAGATACTTTCCTCTAATTCCTCAATGTAAACATTATTTGCATTAGGTAAGACTATATTAACCATATTTTTTTCCTCCCAGGCAACTCGTGCACTGCAACCATAATTGAATAATTGTGGCAAGCCAATAGACACATCCAGTGGTGTACAAAGGGTGTTGTGATGTAAGCCTGACAGTTCAGAAAGAAATGTCTCACACAGAGAGCTTTCTCAGGTTGTCCTGAAATTCTTCTTCTTTTAAGATATTAAGCTAGCTTAGCCAATGTTTTTCAAGGAGGGTGTGAAGACAAAATCTCTAATGTTCTTCCTGGTTTGGGGATTTAGAAATTAAGCTCCAGATCTAATCTTAAACTTTCCTTTTAATATCTAATAGGCACAGAGGCAGAATCTAGTTTTTCCCAATGTACAATTTGTTAATGAATTGTGAATTGATTCTGTTGAACTGTAAAGAAAAAATGAAATTTCAACAGAATTTTAAAGATATAGACAAATATTAAATAATAGTAGAATCCCAACTTAGGAAGAGTAGTTAGTCAGTGTAAGTTTTTGTTGAATTTACAATCATTTTCCCACTGTCTAAGGTTAATTAGAACTATCATGGGCTAAGACACCTCATATCTATTCTAGGCAAATAAGAACATGAAACCAAATTGCTGTTGTCTCCTTTGCCATTGGTGCAGTCTGACACACAGGCAAAAAATCTGCCAATTTATGTACCTTGTATGGGATAATACTTGGGTTCATACTATAAAAATTTAAGGTGACTCCTAACAGCACAGGCTCTTTTCTTATTTTGATTATCCTTGGGAACCCTCAACTGATGGGAATGAATTGTATACATGTTCAATTTTTCCTTGCTTAGAAGCTCCCCCAAGCCTAGTTCTTTTGTAACAGTGAGAAAGACAAGTAATTTAAGATGCTGTTCCTTATTTTACTCAATGTACCTTTCAGACATAGAAAAAAATCCTCGGCAAAGACAAATCTAGCAGAATTTATTTTCCTTTAAGAGAAGAAAGCTAAAACAAGCTCTTCATTTTATATCCCGTGTCTACTCCTGCCTTTTCCTTTTGTACCTAAGTTTAAGGCAGGTGCTGCCTGGAGAAAATAAGAAGAAAGCCAGCTGGAGGATTTTCACATGCTTTGGCTACAAGTTACACCATTAGACTCTACATGTCAGAAAGGGAGCCAGAGAACTTGAGAAAGTGAGACTATATAATTGGCTCATAAATTCAAGGTAGAATAAAGCATATCTTTTGACACCACGTAAAAATAAAAAACAAGTGGTATCACACAGTAGGAAGCACCTGGGGCCTGGAGACGAGGAACACCTGCATTTTGACCTTGCTTTCTTCTGCTTATTAGCTGTGCGACCTTTGGTTAATTTGCTTAACTTCCCAGAGCCTTGCTGTCTACAAATATGCAATGAGAGTACAAGCACCTGCCTTATAGATCAGGTGTGAGCACTAGATGAGGTCATGTTTGGAAAGTGACTGGGTCTTACTGGTAATAAAGAGTGACTATTACTGTAATGTCTTAACAGATATGATTGTATCTGGGAATGACCCAGGTTGAGAAAGCAGATATTTATTTATTTACTTATTTTTGCCTTTAGACATCCACTCTTCATGGGATTATGGGACTGATGACAGCACACAACTACCAACTCAGTAAAATAGTATGTCTAGTAAGTTTCTTTTAATCAAGCTATTTTCATGAAATTGCTAAAATAATTGAATGAACAATCAAGGGACTGATCATAGAGAACCCAACAGAGTCCTCTTGTCCAGGGGTCTATATCCCATATAATTCATCTTCCATGGCAGATTATTGCTTTAAATAACTGTGGACTTCTACTTTATGACATAAAATTATGCAATTTCTTGGTAATCAAGTACATTCTACAGTTATGATTTGATGAGTCACTGAGCATTGGATTTGGAAGGGAATTTAGACAGCTGATAGCCCTATCTTAGCTTATTGTCAAGGAGACAGGGAGGCACAAAAAGCTGAAACGACCTTCCCAGGGTATCGGGGCTAGTTAGTGGTGGAGTCAAGGCTCAACTTCAGGTTTCTAATTAATTTCTAATCTAACGTTCTTCCTACCTCTCTTCTCAAGATAACACAGCACTACTTTGTATCATGCCAAAGACATTGGAGTTACACATTATTTAAAAATTGAGAATAATACATACATACCTGATAGGCTTCTACTACCAAATTATTGAGGTTTGCAGCCTTTGATTCTATTTCACCAGCAATGGTGCCTGGCAAGAGGGGTAGAAGGTCCTATAAAAACATTGCAGAAGCATTAAAATAATGATAGCATACAATGGTTTAGCAAACAACAAATGTTAAACATGGTTGTAGTTGTCAGTGGAAGGTGAGCCACTATGCAAATGAAAAAAATATAAGACACAAGAAAAATATAGCCGAGTGTAGTGGCTCACACCAATAATGCCAGCAATTTGGGAGGCCGAGGTGAGAGGATTGCCTGAGCCCATGGGTTCGAGACTAGCCTGGGCAACTTGGTGAGACCTCATCTCTACAATAAATAATAATTAAAAAAATTAACTGGGTGTGGTGGTGCATGCCTGTAGTTCCAGCTCCTTGGAGGGCTGAGGCGGAAGGATCACCTGCTCCCAGTAGGTGGAGGCTGTGGTGGCCGTGAGCGTGCCATTGCACTCCAACCTGGGCAACAGAGTGAGACTCTGGCTCAAAAAAAAAGGAAAAGAAAAATATTAAGGAACCTAATAGGCCAGCCAGAACACAATACCCTGAAGTGGTGGTGTGTATATGTTCATGTGTATGAGTGTATGCATGCATCCTGAATTGCTGTACGTGATAACCTAAAAACCCAATCAAGATAATCAAGATATAGACCAGCATCTCCCAAAGTATCTTCATGGACCATAGACCTTAAAGATTTTTTTTTTTTTGAGTTAGAGTCTCACTCTGTCGCCCAGACTGGAGTGCAGTGGCTGCTCCCGGCCACCACAGCCTCGACCTGCTGGGCTCCGGTGATCCTTCTGCCTCAGCCATCCAAGTAGCTGGAACTACAGGCACACGCTACCACGCCCGGTTAATTTTTGATTTATTGGAGAGATGAGGTGTCGCCAAGTTGCCCAGGAGGGACTCAGGCAATTCACTCACCTCAGCCTCCCAAAGCACGGGAATACAGAATGAGCCACCGAGCCTGGTGACCCCAAAGATTTTAAACATGAAAAGGGCTCTGATGGCAAACGAATTTGAGAATCTCTGCATATAGTTTCTTCCACTTAGAGACTCAAAATGCACATTTTCAAATTACAAGATTCAGAGTAGGCTTGTAATTTTGAAATGATGTAACATTATTTAATACAGCATTTCCCAATATTTCTTTAGTTACCAAACTCTTTTCTTACACAACACGTATAAATATTTTACAGAACTACTGTTTCATGGAATGACTTCTAAAACATTTTGAAAAAGACTGAAGGAAAGGAATCAGAGTCACAAGTAGAAGATTCTTGGAGCAGTGTTCTTGATGGATGGTGCTTAATAATTATGGAGAAGACTCTAGAAATTCCTGGGGAGAAAATCAGAATGCACAAAGGCTTAAAGGTCTATCCTAGCTGAGGATGAAGCAATGACAGATAAGAAATAAGTCTGCTGGGTGCAGACTTAAGCACGTAATCCCAGAACTTTGGGAGGTAGAGGCAAGAGGATTGCCTGAGTCCAGGGGTCCGAGACCAACCTGTGCAACTTGCCGAGACCTTGTCTCTACAATAAATCAAAAAAATTAGCTGGGCATGGTGGCACACACCTGGAGTTCCAGCTACTTGGAAGGCTAAGGCGGAAGGATGGCCTGAGCCCAGAAGGTCAAGGCTATGGTGGCCGTAAGCATGCCACTGCACTCCAGCCTGGGTGACGGAGTGAGGCTCCTACTCAAAAAAAAAAAAAAAGAAAAAAAGACATAAGTCTAACTAGAGTGAAGAGCTCTTATTTATAAGGAATCAGATTAAAAACTCTTAAAATCTATTTATTGATGCATTTTTCAATTCATAAGTATTGAGTAACTGCTGTATGCCAATCACTACTTAGACACTAACAATTTGCCATCTCAAGTCATAGGGAAAATGTATCACTTATAGATTTTAAAAATTCATTTGTTCAACTTTTAGAGCACCTATTTTGTATCACTTTGGAGATGCTAAATTACTAGGGCACATAGTCTCCATCCCTGTGGATCTCATAGGTATATGTATGACAATTTCACCAAACACTGCATTCATGACGCAATGTAGATATGCACAGACCCTAATGAGGGATATCTGGCAAGCATTTGAGAGCTGGGGGGGCTTGTCAAAGCCTGTTTCCTGGTGACTTATGAGCCATGTCTTAAAGGATGAGTAAGAGTTAACCAAGTAACGGGGAGGGAAGGAGGCAGCAAGAACAAAGGCACAGAGGAAAGAAATGGCCTGGCACACACATGTACACAGGAGGATTAGAAGCATGGCTGGAAGGACAAGCACAAGGAAGAGAACAGTGGGGGAATCAAGCCAGAGAGGCAAGTAGAGTCCAGATGGCCTCATGCCATGTTAGAGGACTTGGTTCTCTAAATTTGAGGGCACCACTGGCATGTTTTACTAAAGGAAGGACTGTGGTCACACTTGTGATTGCCACAGATGATCCCAGCAGCCAGGTGGAGGATGGCTTTGGGAGACCAGTTACGAGGCTGTCACAACCCAGATGAAAGGTGACTAATATAAAAGATCCCTGGGTAGACAAAGTAGGTGACTGCAAGAGTAGGCAAGGGACTCACAGCAGAGCTTGGCAGGCTTTGGAGCCTGTTGGTTTTTACTTTGCACACAATTCAGTGAATAATAAGCCTGGTTTATGGTTTATCAGTCAATGACAATATTAAAAAAAGTGGGGAGAAAATAATAATGCTATCGAGAAGAAATAAACAGCAGAGAAAGAGGTGGCAAAAGCCACAAAGTGCCTCATAGTAACTGGAAGTCAACTAAGAACACAGGATTTGGGTTGTTAAACCACTTTGGACAAGTATGTAATCTCCTTAAATGTGTTTCCTCATCTTTAAAATGGACATATTAGTAAGACTGGTCTCATTGTTCTGAGTCGCTAAGAGGATTAGATGAATTGTTTACAAACTCAGTGCCTCACAAAAATACCCAATAAGTTGAAGTTGTTATTGCCATTAATATAATAATTTGGGCCGTTTAATTTGGGTCAGAGCCCTACTTCTGAAAGTGGTTCTATGGTATATAAATTTGGAAAAACAAGGAATTAAATAAAGTCTTAGCAAGTCAGACATAGAAAGACAAATGCAGCAGGTTCTCACTTATAAATGGGATCTAAATGTGTCCACATGGACGTGGAGTGTGGAATGACAGACACTGGAGACTCAGAACGGTGGCAGGGTGGGAGAGGTGGATGATGAGAAATTATCTGGTGGGTACAATGTGCATTATTCAGGTGATGAGTACCCTAAGAGCCCAGACTTCACCACAGTGCAATCTATGCATATAACAAAATTGCACTTATACCCCATACATTCATATGAATTAAAAATAAATAAAGTTTTATCATAGATTTTTGAAGTGACATGATTCAAGAAGTCCTTCAGATGATAAATATTCAGGTTAGATATTAAGGAAACTGGTGGAGGGAACACCGGCTTGGGGTAAATGCAAATGGGTTCAAGCATTTGTTAAAGTCAAAAGAAAATGCAGTTTCTCTGAAAAAATTTTTTTCTTTCTTCTTCTTCTTTTTTTTTTTTTTTGAGTTGGAGTCTCTTTCACCCAGACTGGAGCACAGTGGCATACTCACAAGCCACTGCAGCCTTGACCTGCTGGGCTCAGGTGATCCTTCCACCTCAGCCTTTCAAGTAGCTGGAACTATAGATGCACACCACTACATCCGGCTAATTTTTGATTCATTGTAGAGAAGAGAGCTCGTCACGTTGTCCAGGCTGGTCTCGAACCCTCGGGTTCTGGCAATCCTCTCACCTTGGCCTCCCAAAGTGTTAGGATTATAGGCATGAGCCACAGTGCTCGGCCTCTTCTGAAGTTTTAAAAATAAATAAAGGACACTGAGGACTGGCTATGGAAGGGTATATACCATTAGGGAGTAGAAGGAAGAAGCAAAGCTAGGAAAGAAGATGAAGAAAACCCAGTGTACAGAGATGCACAATGGAAATTATGGTATCACAGTCTCATGGAAACGAAGAAAACAGTTTCCAGGAAGAAAGAACTTAAAACGCTGTACAAAGAAAGCTACTGCAGGGCTTCTGAGGAGCAGTTCTCTGCTGGGGGGTTCCATGGCACCCCCAGAGTGACACAGTTGCCAAATGTCTATTCTGCTTGTGGGTTTCATCTGGCACAAAGGACTCTGGATACTACCGAGATTATTCTTGCATACAATGGCTTTGACTGCCTGAGTCACTTCCATGGCTCCTCTTGGCCCTTTGTTGAATGACCTACACCAAAGCTAGACATGTCAGTCATATTAAAAATTAAGCTGATATTCTCCAACTTTAACTTATTGTAAGGATATAACCACAGACTGGAATATAAGCAGGACTCTTGCAACAGGAGAGGCATAGAGATGAGTGTAAGTCATAGAGAAGAGTGTATACCACTTCTAACCTGATAAAAGTCTTCTTCATTAGTGTCATATTCAGTACCATTTTAAGTATTGCCTGCAACCATATGTATTGAATATGATTCTTAGAAAGCATCTAGTGCCAACACTTAGTTCTATGTATTACAAACCTCAATAGAATCTAGACTTAAATGCCAACTTAAGACACTGTAAAGTGTTCTTTAGTTAATACACTATTACATTTAGGTTGTACAAAGTATAATAATTCCAGAATCCATATCTGTGGCTCTAAAAAGTGTTCTCATTTCAACTACCAATGAAAACATTTTAACGTTTATATTTTGGGAGTTAACATACCTTGTACCAATGAAATTGCTTTCCTTGAACTGCAAAAATGACATTAATGTTGTTGTCTATTAGTTTCTCTGAAAGTTGGCCTAGCGAGGGATGTTCCTGTAATGGGTAATGAAATACAGAAGGGAGTGAAATTTAGTTGCTCAAGTTTACACATATCCAAACATCTATTATGAAGACAATTCTATGACTTACATAAAAATGAATTTGGGAAGTATTATGGTTTTACTAGAGACATTTAAGTTATTTTCAAGAATAACACCAACATCAATGTATTAAGGATATTTTATAGACAAAATTTCCATAAAAACTTATAGCTCATAAAAATGAAGATGACTGAATTCGACATAGCACAGTGATTGGTACTTCTTTAGATTAACACTGGACTCAAAGTAATGTAATTGAAAAAAATTTAATATTCAGAAACAGAGACATATTAGTGACAACCACTTTCTGAGGCAAAATTCAGTAACAAGTGTTGAAATGCAAATACATGAGTGTTTATGTATATACCCATAAACACACACACACACATATATATATATACACATTCCACATAGACACACACACATATATGCACACATACATTTGATATATAACAGATATACTATAAACTCTCTCTAGAAGGAGAAAACCCTCTACTCAAATCTCAGGTCTGTCACTTAATGACAAAAATTCTCAGTTTCGTCTTCTGTATCATGTGAGTGAAATCTGCCTTCCATGATTGCTGGCAAGATTTAGAAAATAACAATAGTATGGAAACTGTTAGTGCAGTTTCTTGTATATGTTAGGTATTCAAATCTACTAGCAATTATGGCCTCTATTTCCAACTGCGTACACAAAGTATAGATTATAGCTATCTCAACTTAATATCATTATACTTAATATTTTTGTTGTATGATATATTATTGACCTGCTTTACTTTGATAAACAAAACTTACATGGAGCCAATTGTGACATTCTTTATGGTAGTGAGAAAGCTAGGGATGAGTAGGAGAAAAGGGAGTAAAATTTAGTTTAGAAAATATGAGAAATCTGACAATTATAGAAATTGCTATCTAAAGTTATCTAGGCATACACAGCATTAGTAATTTTTCTTTCTATAAATGCTGTTCTAGAAATTAAAGTGATTGTTTCCAATAGCAAGTTCATAACCAGACACCTGTCAGGGAGAGGATGCCGAACTCCACTTGCCTTCTCTGCCTTTACGTTGGTGCTTAAATGGGTAAAAGATTATGTGACTGAACCTAATCAGTATCATATGATTCAAGTTCAAGTTATTCTATAATTTTAGTTCCCCAAGCACCCTCTAGTACTAAATGTGTTTTCTGTTAGGGAAAATCTTACTGTACCATCTTGGTTAATATTTCTGTATTTTGGCAACCATGAGAACTTAGTAAAAGAGTTAAATTAACTACTTTCACTTATAGTGTAAGTTCTGTATCCCACATATTACATTTATGTATCTAGACATAAAATACAGGCTTATGTTTAGAACTACTATCACTAAAATGAGAAATAACAAATATCATTTTATTTCTATATAATTTATAATTGTGACAGAAACAAATCAAATTTTCATGGGTTGTATGTAAATATGATATGAAACCAATTTCTGAAGAGGCTTAAAAAGTATTACCACATGGGCTTGCATAGGAAAAATTTTGCCCAGGGAAATTCTTAAGAATATAATTTAAAGAAATAGAAGATAAATCTCTAAGATAAAAATTCTGCCAGTTAAATTCTTATTCCTGTTTCTAATAAAATACATAATCTTAAAATAGATTCATGACAGTTCATATAATGCTAGTGAATTAAGGAGAAGAAATAAAGACAAGGTAAATGTAGTTGTATTGGGAATATTTTTTAATGCCAACAACTACTTTTCAAATATTTTTCTTTAACAAAAAGCAGTCACAGTTTGCCAAGCACTCGCCCTTCCTAATTTTTAAAACCATTCATATTTTAAGGAAAATTTAATCCATATGTTTTTAACCAGCTTATACTTAATTCACATAAAATCAATATTTAAAGAACAGTCTAAAATGTAAGCAGTTTTTGGAGCTTTCTTAATCTCTTTCTTTCTTCCCCAAACAGGAAGTCACGTTGACCAAAAGTACACAACGCTTAAATCTGTAAAGTACTAGGTTGGTCAGAAGCTCATTAAGAAGGTCAGTCAAATATTTAAGCTTAAAAGAACACAGTTTTTGAAACCTAGAGAGAAATCTGCTTTAACAGAAAATTCCAAGTACCTCAAGGCATATTTTTTAAAATTACAAATGTATAACAGATGTTTAAATACATCACTGTTGACAGGAAACCTGTGGATTAATGGCCATTGCTAAAGCCCCTTCCCCTCTCCTCCGTGAAACGTCCTATCTTTTAAGTGTTTTATCTTTTATGTCTGTTATTTTACTAGCAAGAGACACACTCCCTCTCAGCCAGCTGTCCTGTTCTGGTGACGTCACTGCTCCTGAAATCTAACTCCACCTCTGTCTAACCCATTACATATTGTTTCTCTAAACTCTGAAAATAATTACTAGAGATAACAGGCATTTCAGGGGTGAAAGGGAGAAGGAAAGCAATATGCCAAGGCAGCTGCTAAGTAATTAAGGCTGCAGGAAGTAACATAAATGTAGAAGGAAAGAAAGGTGAGAATGATTCATTGGGAGCCATTTTGGTTAAAGAGATAATTGTGTAGAGATGTATGGTAGAATAGTAATAATGTGTGTTAATCTAGGTAAATGAAGAAGCAGTGTTAAGGTTCTCTTCGTAAAAGTTAGATTCATAATAAAATTTTTTGTAAGATAATATAATAGTAAATATTGTAATAAGATATTAAAGCCCAACAACTTAGTTAAAGGAAATACTCAACTATCTGGATTACTTTTTTAGAATTTGCTTTTTAGAGGTAAAAGACAAATAACATGGAAACAATCTGACAGCAGAGGTTCATTTAGAGAGGAGACTTTAAACACTGTACAGTTTGCATCTACCCAGATCACTGATTTTCTATGTACATGAGTGTACAGTGGTAACCTCATAGACCAGGGTTTCTCCACAGCAGTGCTATTGACACTTGGGGTTGGATATTTTTGCTGGGTAAAGGGGGCTGTCCTGTACATTGGAGGATGTTTACTAGGATCCCTAGCCTCTCCCTACTAGATGCCAGTAGCACCCACTTTCCCTAGTTATGACAACCACAGTGTCTCAGGACATGAAAATGTCCTCTGGAGGGCAAAGTCACTCAATTGAGAAACACACCACACACAGGGGCTCTGGAGACAGATAACCTGGGACTTCAACTCCTGGCTCTGCAATTACTAATGATGTGATGCCAGGCATCTGTCTTAACCTTTCTGGGATCCAGTTTCTGTAAGTATAACACAGGTATAAATACTAGCATCTGGCATTCACAGTTATTGTGGAGATTAAATAGGTTAACATGTGCAAAGGCATTCACCTATTATTTTGTAGTTACTAAGCCTCGATCAACCGTAACAGGGGCTCATGTCCTCATGTCACACTACTTGCCGTCTACTGTAGGCACTGCTACCTAGGGATATGTGATTACAGCCAAGGTTCTGATTTCTTTAGTGCTGCTATTTTTCTCATTTATAAAATAGAAGTAAAGCAATATTTACATCTCGCTGGGATGCTGGGTGGTGTTGCATGAATATAAACAGACACCCTAGGACTGCTTAAGAAAAGAGTTTTAAATGAAAGACACTTGGAGGCCTTTATAAGGCCAGATATGCTCTTGAATGTGCTTTGATTGGCCTGCCTCACATATTCATTTACCCTTCGTACCTGACTCCAGAGGTGTTTGAGTTTGTGACCCTTGCCAAACGTGTCATTTGTAATCATGATACTTTATTTAACTGAAGGAGGGTATGGACTGATAATTTTCATAAACTTCTTTACTGAGAATAGCAACAAAAAGCTTTCTGCTGAAATATCATTCAACCAGAACACCTAATTTAATTAGAACATTCCATTCCATAAATATTTTTTCATCAGATTTGAATTGTATTGTGTCACTTTTGCAAACCATCACTTTATCCCATTCAGAGGCACTACCCAGCAGAGCCAGGCCACTCTGACCTGGCACAGGTGATTTCCACGTGTGACTTTTGCTTTCAATTTTAAAAAATTCCAACTAAGTATTTTTTGCAGAGATCATTTCCTGGTCACTTTTCTGAGAACATGAGAAACATTCAAATTAGGTCTCATAAAATTACTGTTGAAATATTCTCACAGTTTTTACAATTTAAAGCAGATTGTTCAGCAAGCAGTAAGCTGATATAAGGCATTTTTATAGTTTTTAAAATCCCCATAAGATGTTATAATATTATTTTTAAGTTGCACATGGACTTAAAACTTTTTAGTTGCATTCATGTCTGGCACAAAATAAGTGTTCAAAGAATGGGCATTTTTATTAATATGTGTCTGAGGCAAAGAAATCTGGGGAGCAAAAAGAGAGAGACATTTAACACATCCTAAAGTTGAAAAGGCTATTTCTCACTCACAGAACAGAAAAAAAAAGTAACTAATCTTTTTACTAGCAGATTACAATTATCTCCCTAAATGGAATTCAGTCTGCTATCAACATTAGTTATAAATGTCTTCCAGACATTGAAAGTGTCAGAAATATCCCTTTGAGAAAAAAATATGGAGCCCTAAAATAAATGTACTAACATTATGAAACTTTGCTAATTAACTTAAATAGCAAAGCTATTGATTAAGTTAGTAAAGTATTTTAAGTTCTTTTTCTTCATCTGCAGTTCTGAAAAAAATTGAATATAATTCTAAGTAGTTGAAATTCATGGTTAAAAAAAACTTTCTGAATTGCATACTAAAAGTCAAGTGCATGTTAAAGTTGCATGAGAAGAGGCATGGTGCTGATTATTTTTACTGAAGCAAAATTCTTCAGTAATGTCCCATATGCTTTCTACAATTCTGGCTCAATACTCTGAGATGCTGATCTATTTGGCAGCTAGTTTAACCAAATGAGGCTTCAGGAAAAGGAATGAACTATGGAGCCAGTGTTAAAGGAATTTTGAGGAATTATTTGATAGAAGGTATGAATAATCACTGGCCATCATGTGATGAGGCATATAAAAGACTGCGTGGAAGAACACCAAGCCTAGATGTGTCAATACTGGATAATATATTGTATATACTAGCACATACAACAAGAGTGTGGGAGGATCTTGCCTATTTGAATCTATTCAGGACTGTGAGTCACAACATCATCTGAAAATCCCATTGATAAGGTTCATTGGATGACCTCCACATTCTTGCTCCTTTCATTGTTACTGGAGATCTTGGTGCTATTCTTGGCTTCCACCAAGGGTGGAGTGACGATTACTGGGAGGGCTCTCATTGAGGGTGGAACTAGTCCCGGAGGAGTTGGGTGGGGAGATGGGTGAAATTCCAGACCCTCAGTATTAATAACCTGTCTTCTACACCATTAACAAGTTTTTGTTTTAGAAAGAATGCCTCAATTTTAATTGTCATATTTACTTGGTAAATTATAGAACTATATTGCTACTCAATTTTTTCTAATGCTGGCACATATTCTTGAAGGAAAAAAAAACAGTGGAAAATGAAATTTATTCAGTAGTGTAACATCCTTTGTTACAACCATATACAAATATGAACAATATGTAAATATAAATAATTTTAGATTATATCATGTTTTGGAAATTTTTTTTGAAAGCAGGATTTATTGAGAGGACAGAAAAGCTCCCACAGTGGGAGGGTACTCAAAGAGGTTGCCTGTTTTGGAATTTATGTAGATCAAATCATCTGGCTTCTACTTATAAGTACAACTGACATCAGAAAGTTAGAGTGGAAATGACAACAAGAACATCATTTCTCTATTTCTTCGAGTTTTCAGTTTACACACTGTGGCAAAGTAGTTAGGAATGCAGATTTTAATATAAGACTGAGATGGATTGTGTGCAGCTGTGCAATTTATTAATTTTTTTAGGCATTTGTCCTCAAGCAACTAACTTAACTTTTCTGACCTTCAGTCCTTCTGTTTGTAATAAGAGGGTAATTATGATTATCCTAGAAAGATGTTGTAAAGATAAATTTGGTACTCTATGAAAAATATTTGCTATGGTGCTTTTAGATAATACATACTAAAAAAAATGATAGTTGTTATTAGTCTGATGTTCACATTGACCTTCAGGAAATAGCTATGTGTGCAAGCAATAGAACTCTGTCCCATGTAATTTAGACATATAAAAGGTCTTTTATAAACTATTTCCTTCTATAAGTAAAAGAAGCAGTCTTGAACCAAGAAGCTCAGATACCATTCAACATGACTTGTATTGGTTGCTGGAGACAGAACCAGGAAGCAAAGTATTTGATTACTTTAAAATTCCTCCATAATAGCTGAACAGAAGAGGATGGAGGTCATTTGAAAATTAGCAGATATATATGATTAGAGTCAAGGTCAAGGTAGTTATAGAAGGTTCTGAAATAGCAACACATCTTGTAGGTATAAATGCATAGCCAAGGGAGCAATCAAAATGCTTCAGCTTTTTAAAAATTTTATTTTATAAATCAGTGTCCCTAGAAATAAACAGAATGATAATTTTTAGAAGGAGGATCACTTAAAACACAGACTTAGGGTTATTGAAATAAAAGTACTTTTCTAAGATATTAACTAATACACTACTTCTTGGAATACTCAACATACTATAGCAGGAAGATGTGGAAGGGTCATTCCTTTAAAGACATGAAACAATAACCAAGAAGGTAAAAGAAGTCCTTGATATATTATCCAATTTCCTAATGTCATAAGAACACAAGCACTGTCTAAAATTCCATTGGGACCATAATTTATTTCCATAAGGTTCTATGATATGGGATATATCTAAACTTACGACAGCATTTCTTTGACTAATGAATCCTCCCTAAATGAGCAACAGCATCCTTTCAAATACAATTATGGAGAGATGACTTCAGTGACTTTGGCAAAGCTTCAAAAGAATAATGAAATTTGAGAATAAAGTCACTGTTATTTCTTCTTAAAAAAATAAAAAGATTCTCTTTGTCTCAAAATAAAATAGTTCCTCTGGTATCCTCCTCTACTTCTCAATAAATAAATCAGAACTCTACCTCTGATCAAAAGAGGTTAATTCAAGGAAGGATAGATAAGAAATGACTAAGGAGAAGTAGGTGGGTCTGCTAAAGTGAAATGAAACTACATAGAAAAGAATTAAACAAAAAGACACTATTGGAATAACTCCAAATCTAGAAGGTTTAAATTCAATCTCTAGTTACCTTCTAAAAGCTTTACATTTTGAGATGACTTTCAAAAAACTAAACTAGTCAAGGTTTGAACTTGTTTTATATAGTAATATAATTGTCCTTCTACACTTTCCAAAAGTCTGGTAGGATGTTCTAAATTATTTGGTGATCTATTTAAATTTACAAGTAGGAATCACACAAATTTCAGCATAATTTATAATTTATATGTTTATAACAAATGTGCTTCCCATGAGGTGCCTTAGAGCATTGCAATACACTTCCAAGGGTGTCATGAGATAGTTTAAATTTTCATGGGAAACACAGTGGCCCTCAGCATAAGTCAAGGTACCATGAACTACTAGTTGGAGGTAGTTCACAGTTTTAACTACATTTGGTTCTATTCTTTTAAATGACATCATATTTTGTCAAGCTGGTCAACTTGAAAATCAGCATGGAACAGAAAATTAGGTGGCAATGTCCAATCTACTTATAAGATTTAGTTAAGCTCCATTAATAAGTTATTTACTAACACTGATAAAAAAATCTCTATATTTGATTCATTTACATTTTTTTTGACTGGCTACTAAGTTGTTAGGGCTTAAACAGTTAAGTTGTTTGGTTCTTTACTCAATAAACAGAAATGTTAGTTATTTCTTCTAGCCTAGGAGTGCCATGGGAAAAAAAATTACTGAGACACTAGGGTTCCATAAACTGAGAAAGTTTGTGCGCTTCTGTTTTAACATTTGCAAGAATATATAAGTAGGTGTCTACGATAGAAAGAAATGATGCTATGGGTTGTTGTTTTTTTCACAACTAGAATTAGTTAATGTCAGGGAAGATGTGTTTTCAGATTATTGTATTTAATGTATGATTCAGAGTTTACACTGACTCTCAGGAAGCACTCCAGCTATCAACTGATTTAAAAATAAGCTCTGCCCAGCGCTTTGGGAGACTGAGGTGAGTGGATTGTCTGAGCCCGCAGGCTTGAGACCCACCTGGGCAATTTGGTGAGACCTCATCTCTACAATAAAAATAAAAAATCAGCCAGGCGTGGTAGCCCGCGCCTGTAGTTCCAGCACTTGGAAGGCTGAGGCGGAAGGATCTCCAGAGCCCAGCAGGTCGAGGCTGCAGTGGCCGGGAGTGGCCACTGCACTCCAGTCTGGGTGACAGAGTGAGACTCCAACGAAAGAAAGGAAGGAAGGAAGGAAGGAAGGAAGGAAGGAAGGAAGGAAGGAAGGAAGGAAGGAAGGAAGGAAGGAAGGAAGGAAGGAAGAAAAGAAAGAAAGAAAGCTCTGAATATAGATAAGCTGCAGAGAGAAGAAGTAGGGTACAAAGTAGAGAAAGCCTGCTTTGTTTCACTCTTTTTTTTCCTGGCTCCTATTTAGTTTCTACCTATTGTACTGTTAAGTTTCCTCAGGTCAAATACACTTTTCTCACCACAACTTAATATGTTTGTAGACTATATTGAGGTCGTAGAACCCTGTGGAACTAGCCTATTTGAATAAAGCAGAGATGTGCCTTTTCCCCTCTCAAAGTCCTTTAATTACATAAAAAGTAAGTTCTTGTATCATCTTTATTTTCAAAAATTATGCTGTGCTTTGTAGTTCATGAAAGAGTCAGCTACTAGAAGATGTCCAAGTATTTTAGTCATATGTCTTATTGATCAGCATTTATAGATTACATTGTTCCATAAATTCTCTTGCATAGCTTATCTTATTTCTGTATCTTGCTTTGTTAGGTAATTTCTTGGTACAAGAACAGCTGGATTACCAATTTAAGCTTTTACACTTTAACCAAAAGAGCCAGAGCTACCAAGGGGCTACGTTACCATGGTTGTTGATTTGACGTAGACATTGTTTTTCAGATGGCAGTTTCCGTCATTGGGAACCACAATGCCTGCCAATTTGCTATCAAGAGCAAGATGAGATGTCTGATCTGTCATCACCAGCAGCAGTCTTTTAGCTTCTTTTCGCCATCCAATATGACTCTTAAAATAAACATGCAATTAGACTTTGCACAATAACATAGATGTGTACTGTGGTCTTTACTCAAGTAAATGTTACTTTTGAGCTGACGAACATTAAGTCAGGCGAGAAGGATGCGTGTAAGTACAATGCTGCTTCATAAACAGCATTGACTTTTATTTGTATATTCTCCAATTTCTCAGTCATTTGACCATACTAGTTCCTGGCTAGAGACTGTTAGTGTTTGTTCCACCGGAGGCAGAATAAGACAGGTTACAAAGTAGGACAAAAACCTGAAGTGAGTAGGACAAGCATTTACTTCTAGTTCTTTCATGAAGTGTGGTGCACGAAAGAGCAGCCCCTTGGGAAAGGATTTTCCCGTGCATAAGGTATCCTTTCCTTTTTGTCTTTTCCTGCTTATACCCCTTTTCCCAATTAAGCTCCTTTGTGTCAAACATATACCAAAATGAGTAACCCTGGTGAGGAGTAAGAGACTGGAAAACATATATTCTATAGTGTATTTTCACTCCATAAGCAGAGAAGATGAAAATTCTAGATTCTTGGAGAGTTTGCATCGGAGCAAACAGTCCATCATGTGAAACCTCTTACCTCACAGACAGCTGCCTGAAGCATGGCATCAAAACCTCCTTCTGGTGTATCAATGTTTCCAGAGATCTTCTGTCTGTGAACTGCTTTTTCAAACTCAGTGATGTTTTCCGTCAAAGACAGCACGTGAATGTACCCATGAGGAGGCATACAGTCTAAATTGTAGTCACTATATGGGAAAAGAAGAAATGCAAAATGCAAAGTCTATGTTGCTATGCTTCCTTAAAAGTTCCAGAATACTACTAACTGTAAAACTGTGTAGTTGTATAAAAAGAAAATACGTGTTTTTGTTTTTTTTGTCCAGGGAAATTGTATAAGACAAAGATCTGTACTTATAAAATTAGAGGGAAGTTCACTATTGGTGACTATTTCCTTGCAATTGGAAAATAGGACTATAAATATTAGGTGTTCAGACCAGGTGTGGGGGCTCACACACGTAATCCCAGCGCTTTGGGAGGCTGAAGTGGGAGGACTGCTTGAGCCCAGGAGTACGAGACTAGCCTACACCACATAGTGAGTCCTTATCTCTACAAAATAAATTAAAAAATTAGCTGGGTATGGTGGCACATGCCTATAGTTCCAGCGTGAGAATCTCCTGACCCCAGGAGTTCTAGGCTGTGATCATGCCACTGCACTCCAGCCTGGGTGACAGTGAGACCCTCAACTTAAAAAAAAAATTTTTGGTGTTCAAATAAATACAGATGATGAATTATGTTTCTTTAACACAGGACAACACAGGTCTTTTAATATACTAATACACTATGACTTTATAAGGGGAATATAAAAATTTGCATTTATTTCTTATCACAATATACCATGGAACAACTGAGAAACACTTTTGAGGAAATAATTTTGGGAATTTAGTTGAAATATCATACTATTGTTTGATTTTTTAAAGTTGCACTCATTCTTTAAGTGATGCTTGGTGTGGAGTTCTTGGAGAACAATCAAAATTTATTAAAATTATTTTGAGAATTCCATGATATCCCAAAAAGAGAGACACATTCCTCGGTGAATTCACCTTCAAGAAGGCTCATGAAACACCATTAGGAGATACGTCAGTCCTGTTCTGGTACAGCAGATAACAGAGTTGTTTTGGTAGACTTGAAAGTGTAATGTAAGGTGATCCGAACAATTTGTGAAGGTAGGAAAATATTAAAATAAAATATTTTATGGAAGCCGGGCTCGGTGGCTCAGCCTGTAATCCCGCGCCTTTGGGAGGCTGAGGTGAGTGGATTGCCTGAGCCCGTGGGTTCGAGACCCGCCTGGGCAGCGAGACCTCATCTCTACAATAAATCAAAAAATCAGCCAGGCGTGGTAGCGCATGCCTGTAATTCCGGCTACTTGGAAGGCTGAGGCGGAAGGATCGCCGGAGTCCAGCAGGTCAAGGCTGCGGTGGCCGGGAGCGGCCACTGCACTCCAGTCTGGGCGACAGAGTGAGACTCCAACTCAAAATATATATATATATATATATATATATATATATATATTATGAAAAAAGAACTATGCAGATTTATTTCTATGAAAATTCAGCAGGCTAACAGCAATATTGTATGAGAAACTTGTAATTTTAAGATGAGTTCTTCTTTCATGGTAGGGCATGTGCTATTTAGAATCTGAATTCCAAAATGGCAATTAAAAAAGGTTCTTTCTAAGCAGTCAGATTCTCATTTTCAACCCACTTTCCATGTGATAGTTGAGCTTTTTTTGTATTCACATTGTACATAACATAATTATACACAGTCACTATACAGTAATGGAAAGATAGATGAAGCATTGGCAAAATAAATACTTTAACACATGTCAAACCTTAACAAATTCGGAGCAATTGGAAAAAAGAAATACAGAATTTCCAAAGTGGCATTTGTATACATGGGAGTATAATTACTGGAGGTTAATCCAAAATTACTAAGATCAGGCAGGGTTTTTTGTGATTAAAAACTGAATAAATATTTGAAGAAATATAAACTGAAAAGCCTAATCTACAGGTAATTTCAGAAGTTAGACACAAGACTCCTGTCCAAATATTTTTTGTATTTTATAAGACAAAATAAAAACATTGGTGACCTCTTATATAAAACAAAGTAGAATTTTATAAGCCAAAAATGCACTTAGTATCACCCACATAAAATGCTAGATACCTGCATTGATTATGAATCCTCTCAGGGTGGATGCTAATATATGGTGAAACGGTTTTATCAACATATGAGCCGAATCCAAGGCGGAAGTCACGGGAGAAAAATGCCATTTTTCTAGATAAATCATTTCCAACGGAATTTAATTTTTCTATATTATTGTGCATTGATGCTGAGACATCAACCAGATAATAAAGATCTACAGGATATTTCTTCAGAGGATGAATTTTCAATATAAAATTAGCTTCAGCTCCTAGTTCAAAGAAAGAAAAACATTACGTAGTCTTCATCTTAAACATTTCAGTATAAGTGGTCAATAAATCACTCACATTTTAGTATCTAGTACAGTTACCACAAATTTGCACATAATAAACACAATTTGAAATACTCTGATATAATTATAAGGGAATTTAAAATATTACCCAAATATTGGTTTCCAAATTCTATAATGAATTTTTCACAGTTCTACAGGCTGAATAGAGTTAGCCGAGCAGCGCAATATAAACATTATAGGTTGGGTTCAGTGGCTCATGTCTGTAATCCCAGTCCTTTGGGAGGCCAAGGTGGGAGGATTGCTTGAGCCCAGAAGTTCAAGACCAGCCTAGACAACATAGCAAGACCTCATCTCTACACAAATAAAAATAAAATTTCCTGGGCATGGTGGCACACACTTTTAGTCCTGAGCCCAGGATGTCCAGGCTGTGGTGAGCCATAAAAATTCCATTGCATGTCAGCCTGGGTGCCAGAGTGAGACTCCAACTCAAATATATATAAATATGTGTTGCAAGCCATCATCATATGAATGTACATAGACTTTAGTAGCTAGAAAAGCATAGCTCAAGCCAGTAAAGAACATTCTGTTTCAAGAAAGGTGGTGGTCCTTGTGGAATGACTTGAGAAAAACCAGAAAGGTGTCTCTTAAAAAATGATCTCTTACTAGATACAGTTGCAAATTCATTGTTTTAGGTTAAGGTGTATTTACATAAAAGATGGAAAAACTCTGGTACTAGGTAATACATCAAGCTATTCAAAATAATTAGTACCTCGTCATGAATTAGTTGATAAGGCTCTTCCCCTCAGATAGCTGAGAGAAGGAGGCAAATGAGCTAAAGAATGGTGCCACACGGAGGGCCACATGGAGGACCTGGATGATGTAGGGGATAGTGTTTCTCTAGAACACAGTGGATATTCAACAATCATATGTTGAAGAGGGTCACAGAGGTGAAGCACCTGGCCTGGGTCATCACAAGAACAAATGTCAGGAGCCCCTCAAGGACAACTAACTGGACTACAGTTTGATTTAGGTCTCTGTCACATTATTACGTGGTACAAGGACTTAGGTTAGCTCGCTAGCCCTCTACAGAGTTGGTAGGTCTACTTTTTAAGTATATGATGAAAAGTCATCTACATCAGTGCAGGCAATTTATAAGTTGTGAATTTTATACTTTAAACAATTAACCAAATGCTTTGTAAGTCATTATTTATTTGTCCATGGAGAATACATTGGGGGGAGGTGGGAAATGGGTTTTTAAATAAACACCAATCTGTATACATAATTGGTAGCTTGATTTACTTATTTTAAAAATTCCCTAATTTATAAAATTATATTTTCAGTATTAATGAGCTTAAAATAACATATTTTCCTTTAAATTATTTCACAAATAAGATGTTTTTCAACCAAATTATCTACAAATTCAAAATGATAAAGTTTTACTGGCATATAATAAAAATTAAGAGAGAAAAGGGCAAACTAATTCCTAATTTGCCTTTATGTGTAGGGAAGTTCTTCCTTGTCACGCTCCTAGTTTTTTGGCCAAGTTTGGAAGAGAAGCTGGGCGTGTGTAGCTCAGCTCACCCCTTCCTTTTAGGAGCTGGGCTGCCTCCAGAGAGCCTATATTGTATTCTGCTGTGCTTTGGGATCTCTGGTGAGCATATATTGTATTCTGCTGTGCTTTGGGACCTCTGGTGACACTGCCCTGTGGCAGTGTTCTTCAATTTGAGTAGAGAAATTACATTCAGAAGAATGTTAGAAACTGGTACACAGGGCCAGATAGACAAGAACTAGAAATGCAGGCTGGGTGTGGTAGCTCACACACGTAATCTCAGCACTGTGGAAGGCTGAGGTAAGAAAACTGCTTAAGCCTAGGAGTTTGAGACCAGTTTGAGCCACAAAATAATTTTAAAAAATAAGCTTAGCATGGTGACATGCACCAGTAGTCCTAACAACTTGGGAGGCTGAGGCGGGAGGATCTCCTGATCCCAGGAGAACAAGATTACAGTGAGCTGTGCTTATGCCACTGCACACTCCAGCCTAGGCAACAGAGTGAGACCCTGACTTAATTTAAAAAAAAGAAAGAAAGAAAAGAAATGCAACACAACTGGGGAGTTTGTGTGCAGGGGCTTGAATCTTTGTGTGTGGGTCAATTTTTTTTTTTTTACTCAGGCTCAAAGGTTCAAAACTCATGAGGTGAACTGTTGATGAAAAATATTGATATCTTTGTAGATTTTTTAAAAAAGGTTGTTCACAAATTGTGTCGTTATCTATTTAACTGATGACTTGGGCATATTGCTGAAAGTCTTAGGCACCAATAACATGGCATCATGGTATTTTTATCTTGATGAATCATTGCAGTTTATGGTGGCTCTGTCTAAAAATGAATAGCTGTCTGTTTTCATAGAGGCCTTGCTAGATGTACCAGCTATTCGGTGTATTGTGCAAGGGCTGCTGCAAAAGTAGGGGTTGGTGACCTCAGCAAAGCCTGTGTGGCATCAGCAAAGTCTCAGGCCTTGGGGTCTTAAGCTATTCAGGGTGCTCCAACCAAATGCCAGCCACACACGGGCCCTCAGCTGACACCAGCTGCTCGTAGCCTGTAAGCAAATTATGGCCTCAGCAAAGAAAAGAGTTGTGAGAAAGTCTCACTGAGTGGTCAGTGTTTGAAGGTCTAGGCTGCTGTGGCTTGATTTATTTTATTTTTATTTTATTTCATTTTTTGAGTCAAGGTCTCACTCTGTCACCCATTCTGGAGTGCAGTGGCACGATCATGGCTCACCACAGCCTCCACCTCCTGAGCTCAAGTGTCTCTCCTCCCTCACCCTCGGGAGTAACTGAGACTACATGCTACCACTCGTGGCTAATTTCTTGATTCTTCTTTTTTTGTAGAGACGAATTCTCGCTATGTTGCTCACAATGAACTCGAACTCCTGGGTTCAAGTTATCCTCCTGTCTTAGTCTTCCAAAATGCTGGGATTACAGACATGAGCCACTGTGCCTGTCTTGATTTTGGATTGCATAGATGCTGGTCTTGGTGCCAGATGAAGACCTTATTGTGGGCTGAGGCCTCAGTAGAAAACTTTTCAATAAAACAGAAAAGAGAATTTTTCTATACAGAGGACTTTTAGTCACTGTTGTAGAGTACAAGAATCACCACTTTTATACTGCAAGGACTCAACTTCCTGTGAGGGTCTAACTTGAAGCAGGCAATTCAAGGTAGGTAGCTTCAGATAAACTAATCCCAAACCCTACTCTGCTTGATAAGGAGGAAACGGAAGGAATCAAGCTTGGATTATGATGTCTAGCCCATAAGTTTGAGATGTTCCCCATAATATGCTCTCAAGTTGGCTTTGGATTGTACAATTATACATAAGCGAGAAAGCTTCTCTTGGAGGCAAGTTTCCTAGGTATCAGCCTTGAGGATACCATGTCCCCAGTTAAAACCTCCACTTAAAGTTTTCATGTAATCTCACTGTTGAATCACTCTGAAGTTATTTTGAACAAGGCGCCCGGGCCTAATTTGAGATGAGAAAGGGAATAGGGCATGAATCATGGGCTTAGAGTGACCTTAGAAATTATTTAATTAATGAAGTGCTGTGACCCATTTTAGGGTCTCAGGGTGAATCTTCACTTCCCACCAGTGGTCCCAAAATTATTACCAAGGAAACTGAAGTTGGCATGGGGATGTGGCTACCTGAAAATGACAGTAGAACTATCCCAAGAGGTCACTGAACTCTGCTCTGAAGGGAACAGCACTCTCAGGTTCATCAAGTGTATAATGGCTATTTTCAGGGTTCAAAAGGAAGATCCCAGGAATGCTGGAGGGCAGGGGAGGGGAATGAAACAATTGCTCCTCACTCTTGTTCCCCCCTCCCTCTAGAATGAGCCTCCCTAGAATAACCCTCCTTCCATACTGACTCTTCCTCAGGGATAATATACAATTTACAAAGCAATTTTATCTAAAGAACTTTATTAATTTTTCGTGACCCATGTTCAATAACCTTCAATTATCACCTTAAAACTATCTGGACTATTCCAACTATCAGATATTAAACAGTTATATTCAACTGAGAGTACCTGACATGGAGTGTACTCTCCCAATATTTTCCACTGTAAGATATCACGAGTTAATATTTTTATTGAATGTTAATAGAATATGTAAGTCAACATGTCTTTTTTATTTCACATTGGGCTGATTACAGCTGCTTTTGTCACTTTTAAGGTTTGGAGTATTGAAGATAAGCAGCAGTTTATTCACACTTCTTGTGTCTTTCTCTACCAGGCTCAGAGAGTAGCCTAAGTAATTTTCTACAATGGGAAATGAGATTTTGGTCATGCCTCAGTTGTTTCCTTGTTCATGTACTTTTTTACCATACTTCATTCTTTTCAACATTTTTCTATTTTTGGAGTATCAGTAAATATAAAGAGTCTATGTCATTGTGTGTTTATGTGAATATCTTTAAAACCTTGTCCAGCTCTTCTGGGTGCAGAGTTATTTAATATTCCTTTTTTCTGGAATTAAAATCGTATTATCTCACCAATTTTAGTTCTTTTGCCTACATTAAACACTAGTATTTACCACTAAACATGGGTGATGATTGTTTAATGTCAACTGTGAGGAAAATAGTTATAATTGACTATCATTTGGGGCTGACCATAACATTTCCTCCCTTTTTTTCCTTTCTGGATATAGAATTTCTAACATAAGGCAGAAGCAGGTTAATTTGAACACTGTAACTTTAAATTCATTGCTTTTGACCCATTTAATGGTTTAGGAGTTAGAAATCTAGTAGTTTTGTGTTCAGTTCCTTTTTATTATTATTATTATTATTTTTACTTATTATTCATTAAGTTAAAAATTCCAAAGAGATCCTCTAACAAGTCAGGATATCAGGTTATGTTCCTATCCACCCCAGCCCTTCTTGTTTATTGCCTGGATCATTTCCATAAACCCCTCATGTGTCCAGTCTCATTTCCCTGCATTCATTATCTACACCACTGAGTCCACCTTTTTAAAACTCCAAATTGCCTATGTCACTCTCTGCTTAAAATTTGTCAGTAGCTCTCCAGCAGGTGGCTAATGCCCAAGTGGCTAAACACAACAGAGTACAACCTTGATTCTATCTACAGCTTTTGTTCTAGCAAAACACAACTGCTTGTAATTCCCCACATACATGCCACAAATGTATGCTCCTCTGCCCTGCTTGTGTTCTTTCCTCTGCCTGCGGTGGCCTAGCCTCCTCTTCTTCATGTAATTACCACTTCAAGACACTGCTCGGTAATCTACTCCTCCCTAGATTGGGCTAAGTGTCCCTCCCCATGCTTCCATGGCAACTGGATCATACTGACATTATAGCATTTACCATGTAATTATGAGATTCTAGACTGGGCATCTTTATCTTTTTTTAGCAGCTAAGAGCTACTAAATGAGATATCTTATGTGAAATATTTACAATAATATTGAGTACAGAGTACATACTTATATGTCAGTAATTATTATGATTAATACTTCTTGATTCCAAGTAACATTAAGGTAAAAACTGTTTCTTCATCTCTGGAGGCTGTGTTTGGCACATGCATAGTTACTCATAAATGTGTTATAACTAAATTATATTTGAAGCACATTGTGGTACAGCATTTCAAAAGGCCCACATATTTACCACAGAAAGAAGCCACTATCTAGAACTTCTTTCCCATAGTATAGGTAGAGCTTGCAAAGAGTTTCTCTAAGAGGAAAAGAGTATCATCTGGCTCCCAAATGTTCCTGCCACCACTTACATTATCTCCAGGAAGGTTTTATCCTCATGCCTTTTGAGATTCTAAAGACTCAGATCTTATTTTCTTAATTAACTTTAAAGGGAAGAAATGAGTCTGTGACTCAGAATTAGAAAGAGGACATGGAGGAGAGTTGACAATCTACCTAGAGCCAGTGATTGGTTTGAATACACTGAATTAAAAGTGGTTAGAATGAGTCTAAACAACTTGACTAATGATGTGAGCAACTGTGTTGAACTGGCTACAACAAACATAAGAAATGCTATGCTAAGAAATACATGCTAAAAAAAAGACAACTTTAAAAAGTTCTGCATAAGATGAAATTTAAATGGTAAGAAAGCATGGAAAACTATGAGGAAGAAAGATAAGCCAATTTCAATTCACTGTACCTCAGTAGGAGAGGGAGACTGGTCCCCCAAATGGGACTAGTTTATCACAGCAAGATACAGACTCTAGTACATTGCTGAATTTCTGTGGGAAATAAAATGGGAGATGTGTGCAGGGGGTTGAGGGAAAATATGAAAGTCTCTATTTTTTGGTTTTGTTTTTTAAATTTTGACATTAAGGAAGAGTGTGGCATATCTGAAAAATCATACTGAATCTACACTAAATTAAAGGATTTTTTTGTACATATTTAAATGAATAAAGTTTGAAACATTGTTTCAAGCTTGAGAAGTATAGGTTAAACCAACCCTTCTCATTTGTATTGTACAGTTTCTGAATTAGAATTAGAGAATTCTCTTCTCTTTCTTTACTTCCTGAAGATTTGACTTCCTTAGAGAACACCGACTAGGATCAGTAACTTATTTCTGCTATTTTTCATAAGATTGATAGATAAAAATGAGAGGAAATATAGTGTTGGGAGTCGGCCATGGAGGCCCACTGAGCATTAGGGATCAGGGAGCGCTGTGGACCCCGAGACCACCAGGGTGCGTTCGAGAGCTGTTGACCCCATTCCCTTCTCCCTTTTTCTATTTAACACACTTAGCCAAAAGGAACTCTGCTGACCTAAGCTGACGGCGTTGTGACTGTGACAGGCATGGCTAACTCTAGAAACTCATTGTTCCTGTTTCCCATGAACTGCGGTTTCGGCTTAGGTATTAGATATAATTCAAACTCAGGTCACATTTGGGAGCCTTCTATACTGTACAAGCTTCTTTTTAAGATTTAAAAGTATATTTGTAGAATTAGTATATACATACGGAGAGCTATTTTCAGCTTTAGATAGTATAGATGATTATCTAGAGTTACCAGAAATGGCCCAGCATGAACTTTGGGCTGAACCGCATTCCTAAGGTCCCAGCACATACTTTGGACTGGGCCATATTCTTTAGGAACTGGTTTGAGCTATAATTAAGAGTTTCTATAGTGTAGGTAGAATTAGCGTAGACTAGAAAAGAATTATGATTTAAGTTAGTCATTAGGTGTTGTGTATGCATAAGTTTTAAAGGTTATTGATTATTAGAATATTATGATGTTAAAATTGTTGTATTGTTTTTGAGGAACATTAACCAAGCATAAGGAACAGTGAGATAATTTTGGGATCGTCCTTCCTCATGATTGAGGAGACACCTGGTGGGTGGGGGACACCCCTCATCCACCTAGCTTTGTGTTCATGTAAAAGTCTTGTGATTTAATTAGGATTATCCTTCCTCAAGCTTAAGGAAATGCCCGGTGGGTGGGGGATGCCCCTCATCCACCTGGCTTTGTGTTTACGTGAAAGTCTTGTTATTTAACCCATGAAAATTTGGGATAAAAGGCTTACGGTTTGTCCCATTAAATGGTTTCTGCACTAGACAGAGTCCAGTCTCTTTCTTTTTCCCCCCTTTCTTTCTTTCTCTCTATCTCTTCATCTTTCTTTCTTTTAATATCTATCCCTCCTAACAGAATCACTGACGCCATCTTTCCTACCAGGGATCCCCAGTATCTGCAGGGGCTGGCCCCCCACAACAGCCCATGTTGGGCTGGCCCAACATGAGGCATGAACCCACGACCCTGGGATTAAGAGTCTCATGTTACCAGAAATGGCCCAGCAATACAGCATAAGTGAAAAGTAAAAGAACATGTCATTTTATTTCAATCTCATTAAAATATTCAATTAAAATATGGTCCTACTAATATTCTTTAAGAAGTTTAGTTAGTATATGCTATAATAAATACATTCATAAAAAAATAAAAAAATCTTGAAAGTTATGAATTTTTATTAGATTAGAAGAAAGTGATAATCAATAAATAAGTCTAAGTCAATATTAGGGGACCGATGCATTTCACACTAGTTATGCCGTCTATCAAGCCCTTGACTCTTAGCCACCTTATAGTGGAAAGGGCTTTTTCATGGAGTCAGGTATGTATATATCTGGAGTTGGTCAAAATATATCTTTATATATTATGCTCCTAAGCTGGTATGTCTTTAATGACAAAATTCATTTTTTAAGATGAACCCATTTTCAATTTAATTTAATAGATATTTGCTATAGATGAGGATTATAAGCTATAGTTCTGCCAGTATGAAGCTCACAGCTACATTGAAAAGATGACTGACACATATTAGACAAGTATGCTAATTTGCATATAAAATGCAAATGTAGTAGAAAATTCAGTAAAATCAAACCTCATAATGACAGACATGGAATCAAGAATTTCTCTTTTCACTCTCCTACACCCCACCATCTTATTCCTACTGCCATCACTTACCATCTCCTGTTGATGTCTGCTGCTTCTCTGTCTCTCTAAACTGTAAGCTCTTTCCCCTGAGCTTCAGTCTCACATAGATAAGCCTCTACCTCAATTCAAGATACCCCGGTTTGAACCAACACCATGTTATTCATAGAAAGCAGGTTCCCTATCTTACCGTGTTGCTTGAGGCAGATGCCAGAAGTCCCCACCCATCAATCACCAACTCCTGTGGATTCTACCTCTCTCAAGTCCATCCCATTTTTCTCTTGCCTCATTACTCATCGTTTGTCTACACCACTGAAAAGTTTCCCAACTTTTGAATTGAATGTTTCTAAATGCTTAGAAATAGTCAAACTTTCTAGTAGCAGGAAAAAGCAAAACTAAACTAGATAATGGACTAGTTACACTCACCAAACCTTAAACATTTAAAAGAATGAGAATAGGCATTGTTGACTCATGAAAGGCCAAACTGGACATTATTTTTTCTTGTGAATAATATGATGATATACATTAAAAACCTAAATATATTTACATACATTAGACCTAGAAAATCTGCTATTATATAAAAAGATACATGTGTAATGAGTTTCAGTGAAGATTTGTTAAAAAAAAATTGCATTAGAATTAGATTGGGATTATCTTACTTTTATGGATTCATTTGGATTTTGTTATATTTATAGAACATGTTTATGGAGAACTGTCACTGTTAAAATGTTATCTTCCTATTCAGGAACATACAGTTCTCCTCCATCTATTCATCTCTTCTTTCAGGTAGCACAATAAATCCTAAAAAAAAAAATTATTCCTAGACAGTTTACATTTTAGGTTGCTTTTTATGAATTGATCTTTTCTTTATTGTATGTAATATTACATGGGAAATTCATTGATTTTTGAATACTTTAAAAAACAAACTGCCAAAGTTAAAAACAATTTTCAATAGTTGGTTTGAGTTGCTTGGATGTTCTAGGCAGATAGGTAATGACAATTTTGCATTATCTTTCCAAAATGTTTATAACTCTTATTTCATTTTTCAAATCTAATTGTGTTCATGTACATCTTCCAGGAGAATTTTAACATATATTAAGAAAGTATTCTTCAATAAATCTGGTTTTGCTAGGAATGGGCACCAAGTTTTATGGAAATAATATATTTTATGATCTTTTGGTAAACTGAGAGCATAAAAATACATCAGTTCCAGAAATCAGCAACTCTTGGTTTTCTAGTTTAAGCTTATATACTTGGTGATATTATTCTTATTATCACATGCAATTAATTTAATGTGCTAAACTTTTATGAAAATTTTGATGGTAGGATTATATTAACCTTGCAATAATTGAGTAGCTTCTTGGCATTCTTTAAAGCAATATAAGGGTTTTTACAGCTAGGGATAAGGTATGCCCTCAATATTTGAATGAACACGAAACATTTATTTTCATGAAGTATTTAACCTAATGGCTTTAGAGAGTATTTCTTTTCTTATTAAGGGGGATGTTTATAATTTTTATAATTGCAAACATTTATAACTTTTAAAACTTCTTAATATTCTTAGGTTTCTTAAGGTTCTCCTTCTTCTTAGTTCAATTTTAGACACATAATTTTCCTGGAAAATTATCTACATTATCTAGATTTTTTTACATTTTAACTTAGATTTTTGTGCTTAATATTTTCTTAAAATCTTCTTTCTCAATGTTTTATGATTACAGTTTAGATAATTGGGTCATTTGCTTTTTGTTCTCTTTTCTTAGTTAGATTTGTCAACAACTTATCTATTTATTAGACTTTATAGATCTTTGTAGAGAACCAGCTCTTGAATTTATATACCAATTTTGATCTTTTATTTATATCTTGCATTTCCTTAATTTATATTTCCTTAAATTTATTAATTTTAAAATTTATGAACTCCTTCCTCTTGTTTTTCTTTTTTTGTTGCTCCTATGTCTTTGTTGGGATGCTTAATTCATCTGTATTCATTCTCTCTTAATTACAAAAGCATTGACTTTTCCCGACAACAGCTTTAGTTGCATCCCATGTATTTCAATGTGTGCTAGTATATGATTAGAGCTTCAATTTATTCTTGGAGATAGAGTTAATTAGGAGAGGCTTTTCTGAATCTCATAGTTGTGTGATATTTGTTTATCCTTTTGTACTAATTTAAAATGTTATTGCACTGTGCTCATAGGTACCTATAAAAACAGTTTTTACTTTTTGGAATTGAGTTTTGTAGTCTCAAATATGATCAACTTCTAAAAGTATCCCATGGACTTTGGAAAATATTATTTTACATATTAAGTGCTATAGACTGAATTGTGTCCTTCCAAAATTCATATGTTGGCGCCCTAACTTCTCATGTGACAGTATTCGGAGATGGTGACTCTGCGAGATAATTAGATTTAGGTAAGATTGAGAAGCTGGGCCCTTATGAAAGGATTAGTGCCCTTTTAGAAGAGATGCTGCAGATCTTGTGTTCTCTCTCCCTCTCTCTGTCTTTTACTGTCTTCCTATCTCTCTCTTACTCTCTCTTTGCCATGTGTGGACACAGAAAACCAAGTTCTCACCAGGAACCAAATTTCCTAGCACCTTGACCTTGAACTTTCCATTCTCTGTAACTGTGAAAAAATACATTTCTGTAATTTATATCACCCAATCTATGGTATTGTTTTAATATCAGTTGAACAGATTAAGACCTCAAGTTTATTGAGTTAATTTTTCCATTGTATTAAATAAATCCTATTCATCTGCAAATATTAAAGAATGGTTTTTTTTTCAATTCTCCTATTTTGAAAATTCTGTTAAAGGAAAGTGAGGAGTGGAGAGGCAGGAATCTAAAATATTGGAAGAAAGATTTGCAGTAAAGATGACATTAACAACTCGCCCTCATATTCAAGTAAACTGGGAAGTATTTCCAGACTCTTTTGAGTCAGAAAACTGGAATAGAAAGGAGTTACATGTGTGTGAAAGAGGCAGTGGTATGGTGCTTAACAGGTCCTGAAGAATCATGTGGGTGAATAACAGGAAAGGTCCTGCATTATAGTGTTGCTGGGGATATGAAAATGTAAAAGAAATTGGGAATTTTAGAAGTAGTCTCAGAAGACCCAGATAGGCGCATATAGATCAGAAAAACTGGCATAATGAACCTGTTAAAGTATCAGGAAGAGAAAAAGAAATCACTAAAGATGATTGGGCAACAGTAACATTAAAAGGTTGTATGTGTAAGAGAGATGCATGTTTATTTATGTATTTATTTGTCAGAGTCTCACTCTGCTCCCATGCTGGAGTGTAATGGTATGACTGTGGCTCACTGCAGCCTCGACTTCCTGGGCTCAGGCAATCTTTCCACCTCAGTCGCCAGAGTAGCTGGGACTACAGGCGCATGCCACCTCAACCAGCTTAATTTTTGATATTTTGTAAAGACAAGGTCTCACTGTGTTGTCTAGGCTGATTCTGAACTCCTGGGATCAAGCTATCCTTGTACCTCAGCCTCCCAAAGTGCTGAGATTGCAGACATAAGCCACTTGTGCCTGACCAGTAATTACAGAATAACTAAAGATAGAGTTTAGTGGATATATTGAACTAGAATTAGGTAAAAAAGAGGATATAATTTTTGTCTCTCTCTGTTTTTCTCTTTTTCTAGAAAAGAATTCATTAACCACACTAAATAATATTTTGTAATAGAAGGTGGCAAGAACTATAAACTTACCAACCTAATTACTTTTGTTTTTGTATATTCCTGTCCAACTATTGCACACATATGTCCATACTGGGCTGTATTATTATTTTATATGGTAAAGAGCACAGTTATAATTGGAAACTGGGGGTATGTCTACGGCCAAGAAAGAAATGAACTTTGTTTTTATGGTAATCAGAGTCTAAAAGAAATAACTCAGCTTTGAAATGGGAAAAAGAATGTGTCAAGAATGACTATTTAAAAAATTAATGGCAGGACAGGATCACCAACAATGAAATGGTGAAGGCTTGAAGACAAATGCATATTGCTTTAAACTAAATCCATCTAACTGAGTGACGCATACTCGTGTACCTTGACTTATCTTACTCTATGTAGTTTGTACACTGAAATTCTCTAGCACCAGAGGAAAATGAATACTATCCCATGACCTACAGCATGTGCCAAATAGGTACTCATGTGATGGAAGGGTAAGTATAGGAGGAAAGATGTATACTGATAGGAGACCATCACAAAGCTGCCCAAGGTCATTGTGATGATCATGAGTTGTAGTTTTGTGTTTAAAACTTCATCACACAGGCTCTAAGGACTTAGCTTCATTCACATTTCCTTCTAATCAATAAATTAATCCATCAATCTAACACATATGTATGGAGTACTTATTACATGCCAGCACTCCGCTAGGCACCAGAAAGAGTGAAATAAACATATTCCTTTTCCCCTAGAATTGGCAATAGAGCAGGAACACAACAACATCACAACATGAACAGACTATGTGATCAGAACACACAATTAGAATGTAGTGTGGTTGGGTTTGCAGAATGTTCAAGGTCACACAGCTAGCTACAGGGGCTTTAAAGACCAGAATTCTGATTTCTTGATTCTGAGTTCACTGTAATTTATACAATAATAATACTTCCTGTCACATAATATTAAATATAAGCTAATTAAAATAAATTATAATTTCAAATTAGGAATCATTATATATTTATTTGAAAATCACCAAACCTGGACGCAGCTGTATCGACACTTCTCCTGGTGTCACCTGGGTATTAGTTTCATTTTCACTTGGTATAACTACACGCACAGACGGATATTCTATCGAATCAACTGAGCAGCCTTTGCTTATTAAATTGGAAACAATATCACAACGTTCACTTCTTGATCCACCTGAAATGAAATCCTGTTTAAAAAAAGGAAAATCACTGATGTTTTTAGTGCATATAATTTCAGTTATAACCAAAGAAAACTACATAGTGAATGTTGCAAAGAAGCCATCTCCTAATACACAACAAATTAAGCAATTGTTCAAAATAGCTGCATGTTTCCAATAACAGCATTGGCAAACCCTCTTAAATAAAACTTTAATTTATAAATCTTATTTATAAAGAAGAAAATGAATTATTAACAAGGTCATTTAAACCAAGCACTTTAAATGTTGTTAGATGATCACTGTAAAATTATACTGACTTAATTCTTTTTAAATATTTTACTTTGGGACGATGAATCCAAAAGAAAAGTTAGCCAACATAGAACATTCATTGGTTCCAAATGTGAGCCTCAGTTTTCACAAAATCCAACTGGCATGTTTATTATATACTGTTATGTTTGGAATTTGAGAGCAAGTCCTCAGAAATCACATGCCTAATTAAGTACTACAAATTTGTAAAAGAATGAATTAGACATCTAAATTTTTTAGACCATAAAATCTTCCAACTTCTACTATACACAACAGCTGAAGATGCTCACAAGATTGGGAGATATAAGATTGTGTCTCAGATTTTCCTGATTTTGCAAATAAATCTAAAGCATTCATTATCATTCAGTTTTGGTTAGTTAATGGTTATCTAAAAGACATTCAATAAAGTTGGAATTAATGGTACAAGCTTAAAAGTTAATTTATTCCTGCTGAGAAAAATTTCATAGTCTTATTTTTCAGGTGACCATTCTGGTTTTTTTTTTTTTGTAAAAATGGAAAATATATCGAAAAGTATGGAAATATGCTTAACTATATATAATGTTGGCCTGAATTAGTTGGGATGTTTGCTTATACATGAGCTGAATATTTGCTCAGCCATCTTCTTGGCAGTGGTTATCTTTGCTGGCACTCAATCGTTCCCCCTTTAGTTCAGATGATTCAGAGAATTGGATTCCCAATCAATTAATCATTCAATCAAAGAATGTTGATTGAATACTTAGGGACAATAACTAGTTAGGTGTTAAGTATACAGAATGAAACAAGACAGATAGTGTCCCTGTCATCAAAGTCAAGAGGTCATGAGTGAATGCAATCACTAAGCAATTAAGTACAATTACAACATGAATTAAAGTTGGGAGAATCACAGACATCATAGGGTTATGGAGAAAGGGGATTATCAAATTTAAGTGGATATGAGTGTTGACTATGAAGTCACTAACATGAAGAGGGACATTCTTGACACTGGTAAGTAATTAGATGGGATGATGGTAGGTAATGTGAAGACATAAAGATTTTAATTCCTCTCTCAATTTAGAGTAGGACTTGGCAAATTAGGGTGAGTATGACATATGCAGCCCATGGCCTGTTTTTGTGTGGTTTGAGTTAAAAAAAAAAGAGAGAGAGAGAGAGAATGCAATTTACATTTTAAAAGGGCTGTAAAACTGCAAAAAAAGAAAAAAAAATGTTCCATAGACAGAGTATGTGGCCAGCTAATACTAAAAGTGTTCTATGTTTCTTTTTACAGTGCTATTGACCCTGAATTAGAAGGGTGAAAACACTTGTTAATATAAATGTAATTAAAAAGCAAAAGGGAATACATCCTTCTTTCCAATCAGGACTTCAAAGTGTCAATTGGTTAATGACTTCATGGAAATAGAAAACATAAATTTGCTTTGCAATTGCCCATACACCTGAATTTTAGACTTAAGTTTAAAATAGAAAAAACGTTATTTTCTAAATTTAGTATAAACTTATCCTACCTTCTGGTAAGACTTGGAGGTATTGAATGTGAGATTTATTTTATAAACACGTTGAACTTTCTCTGGGAAAGGTGGCCAACAAACTGCTATTGTGTGTCACGTTTTCCCAGAAAGCCTGAGGCTGGATGGAGAATCCCACTTCTCCCAAGAGTGGGGAGTATTGAGAGGACATAAAGCTGGGTACGTGTTTGTTCATTCACGAATTACATGACATGCTTAGACAAAGGACACATGCAATAAAATCATGGAAAGGAAATAAAGTACCGATAGCTCCAAATTTTTCAGCCTGGGAGTCAGTTATTTGGGTATACAGAATAGAGAAAAAGGAAGCATGTTTAATTCACTGTAACTATACGTCAAGCTATGCCATTTGACGATTAAATGTCAGGTTTGCTGAAATTAGCAACACAGTCTCAATTATTTTGCAATGTCTGAATCAGCATGGCTGTTTTATCCCACTATAAAAATGAAGTCAGAAAAACAGTGCCAATTCGCCAATTAGATTTGAACAGGGAAGAAAAGACCGTGGCATCAAAATAAAGAATGGAATGCTGTGCCTGCCTATTGTGGCCTACTTTCCACTTTATACAAAAGAAAAGCAATTTGAAACCACACCCTTTTAATTTTTGGTATTTTGTGTCATTTTAACTTCTTCTGGTCCTTATGTTTTACTTCTTCTACATGAAAAACACAAGCAAAATCTTACTCCAATTTTCTGCATCTAAAATCTAATGGAGAATGAAAAGTCTAGACTGAAATTCTCTGGCTGGTTTTTCATCAGTTGTTACTCTCATCCATTTAGTATAATATTCCAGGGATATAAATATGAAAAGTTTTTTCTCCTACTCATGTTTAAGTTTTTTTGACTTCCACACATGGCAACCTGCACAGAGATGAAATAATTCAATCCCCTTTCTTTTGACAGTGAATGCTCTTCGTGTTACATTTTAGTATAATTATGCTACAAGGCTGCCCTCTAAACTCTGGCTAAACTGTGACACCTTCATCAGACGTATGAGGCAGGAGAGAAAGGGAATTCTTTCATTATGTCTTTACTAGATGTTAAAGAAGGAGGCTGGGCTCGGTGGCTCAGCCTCTAATCCAGCACTTTGGGAAGTTGAAGCAAATGGATTGCCTGAGCCTGTGGATTCGAGACCAGCCCGGGGAACTTGGTGAGACCTCATCTCTACACTAAATAAATTTTTAAAAATAGCCTGGCGTGATAGTGCACACCTGTAATTCTGGCTACTTGAAAGGCTGATGCGGAAGGATTGCCGGAACCCAGCAGGTGACTCTGGGGTGGCCGTGAGTGTGCCATGGCACTCCAGCCTGGGCGACAGAGTGAGACTCCAACTCCAACTCCAAAAAATAAAAATAAAAAGAAGGAGCATGAGGCATTAAACCAGGTAATGGGGATAAGGTTCTTTAATGGGGATAAGGTCCTTTCTGTCCTCATTATTTTCCAATTACTTTTATGTAGTGTGGAGGTAAGGAGAAGGCAAAAATACATAAAATGGCAGATTAGCATGCTACGTAAGAATGCAAACAAATGGAGTATTTTCTCTCTAAATTTTCTGCTGACCTTTTACTTTTGACTAGATTTTAAAATTATACAAACCAAGTTTATTTTGTTACTATTTATCTGTTCTAATTATGAGCAGAGGAAAAACAAAATCTGCCTTTTCCTTCCCTCTCCCTTCAGCAGTACTGGTTGAGAAATCATCGACATCAACCACATCTGTGCCTACATGGTGGGGGATCTTCCCAAATTAAGTAACATATCCATCCTCCAAATGATGTCAGGTCAGCCTGCAGGGAGTAGACAGCTCCTTCTGTTAATGATGTGATTAGGGGATGAGTCCTAATCCTGGATGCTTTCTCTGAGGTTGTGTGATGAACACAGGCAATCCTTTGAGTTTCCTAAACCTGAATGAATTGTACCAGAGCCTCACCAGTGTTCTGTATTGTCACAAATTCCATTTCTTAAGCCAAGCCTATGTGCCAAATGCTTCCCACATTGCTTCGTTTCATCTTCACAATGGTGTGAGGCAGGGATAATTGGTATCTTTATTTTAAAGGTATGAAAAACAGAGGTTCACAGTGATGGGGTAGCATATCTAAGTGCATATCATTAGAAACCATTGGAACTGGAATTTGAATCTAACCTGGTCTCTTCTCTGAGCCTGCTCTCTTAGTACATTAAGTAGACTACACTGCACTACACCATGTAGGCACAGATGTGGTTGATGTATTTTGGGAATGAACAGCCAAGTGAGTTTCTGACTGTCTTCCCTGAGATCCCATCTGAGGAATGTGGCCAAGAATGAACACAGGTCCTCTTCTCCAGCAACCACCTTTTGTCCCCTTACCTCCTTCTATCTGACCACTCATTCCTCTAAATACTCAAAAATCCTTCCTTTTATGGCAGAACTGACAGATATACCCAGAGTTGTGACTCTCCAGATTTTTTTCTACAAGTTAGAGATATGATATGGAGAAGGGGTCACTCTGGAACCTGCCTTTATTTTTTATTTTTTGAGTCAGGGTCTCATTCTGTTACCCAGGCTGGAGTGCAATGGCATGATCACAGCTCACTGAAGCCTTGACCTCATGAACTCAGGCAATCCTTCCACCTCAGCCTCCTGAGGAGCTGGGACCACAAGTGTGCATCACCATGTCCAGCTAACTTTCTGATTTCTTATAGAAATGAGATCTTGCTATGTTGCCCAGGTTGGTCTTGAACTCCTGGCCTCAAGCAATCTTCCTGCCTCAGCCTCCCAAAGTGCTGGGATTAGAGGCATGAGTCTCTGTGCCTAGCCCCTGAAGCCTGACGTTCTATAGCCAGCATATTATATCAGCTGACACCTGGGCTTTGGAACCATCTTTTGAACTACCTTCGCTAAAGCACTCAGCAGCAGATAGCAGGTTGGCACAAACTTCAGGGCTCCAAGGATCTTCCTTAATGACATTATAAAAATCTAGCATGAAGTACTAGTTTAAATTTAGGACATATCAAGTTTTGAAATATGCTTGACAGAGAAAAACCTAGAAATAAACCTCAAATTTCAGGCTACAGAGATGAAAAAAGGTAAACTTGGAGACTAGGTTATGTCTGGTTATTTGGCTCAGAGGAAATGATGGGATTAGACTCAGGAACTCTGGAATTGTCCTCTCTATGACATTACCTGGATCTACAGGTTCTGGTGAAGTACTTCCTAGTTCATGAATGACATCTCATTTTCTCACTGGTGGAGTCCAGAGTACAACTGGGAGGACTTCAGGCTGTCAGTAAAAGAGCCTTACTTTCAGACATGGCTACTGTCTTGTGACTCCCTCCCTGCCTCTATCCTGACTCGCTTTATAGGAGAAAGTGGTGTCGACCAGTTATTGCTGGTCGTCATGCAACTTTTTCTTCCCATCAAAGACAAGTATGAACAAGAGAGGTTGCAAAGATGATGGTAGGTGCAGGTGTTGGGTTAAACCAGAGGAAGAAAAAGCTAGAGATTTAACTTCTCAGACAAAAGACCATTAAAGATCTAAGATCTATTTGTTTCCATTCTCAGGAGCAACATAAGCAAATGTAAAATTACCTAGGCAATCTCATACCCCAAATTAGCAGATGGCTTCTCAGTGAAATTTACCATACACATGTAGTTCTGAGTGAAGACTACTGACTTATGAATATAATTCACAAAAAAGTTAGACCCAAGAAAGAAGAAATGTATTATAATTTTTTTACTAAGAATTTTGTTATTAGGATTTATTTTTCTTGGTAGAATAGAAAAACACTTATTTTTAACAATAAAATTTTCTAAATTATTCTCAAATCTACAAAATTTAAATGTACACACTATCTCATTAGCAAGGTCACATGTCAAAAGAAAAGCATCACATTTTCCATAAGTAGCCAATGCATGGATGCAAATGTTATGAAATGGAGTGACTTGCTTGCCTTCAAGTATTTAAAATAAAAACAATAAGCAAGCACAAGACAAAAATTCAACTTGAATATATAACTTAATGGCTCAAGTTGAAACAAGAATTTTACACCAAAGCCCACTGAACTATCAAAAGTTACTCTCTGTGTTTGCCATTTCTCTCTATAGAACAGATGGAAAACATAAAATGGTTTGCACTTCATTTCAAAATTACCATAATGTTCCTAATAAAATGGATATACTTCATTTTATATTCAGCCAGATATGCTGTTTCCAAGCACAAAACCAAATAAAATTTTCCTTATGCTCAGTAGTGTCTTTTTTTTTAATGCACCTTCAAAGCACAAAATACTACAACAATGAAATCATGCTAGAGAAAGTCAACTATGAGGACAAGAATTTAAAAAAAAAAAAAGCTCACCTCTTGAACACACCATCCACATTCTGGACCCAGTGCAAGGCACCTGGCACACGATGCTGCATTTGAAGATGTGCATCTATTGTCTTCTGGAATGGAAGAAAAAATAAGGCATCAGAGTTTACTCCTACATTAGAAAGAGCACAGAATTCAAGACCAAAATGTATTTTTAAAACCCAAACAGGATGACCTTTTGTTTTAACAAAAGTTAAAAAGTTATATATGATTTCTTTGGGAAGAAGTCTGCTCATTGCAATCAATAGATACCTGCATAATTATTATTTAGCTTTCTAAGTTTGGAAGAAAGGAAAGTGATGAAAATGTGATTTGGGGGCTTGGCATGAATTCTGCTGCAATAGTAGAGGACTCACCAAAAAGTTTTTGAGGTATTTTACTGTATTTCATGTTCTTTGAACCAAGCAGGTTCATTTGGTTCTAGAGTTTTCCTGTGAAACTGATCATATACACATGTCAGTCTCAACATGTAAATCCATGCTGAGTCATAGTGAATGCATTTTCTGGGAAATAACCTTGATGGACACATAAAGTAATTAACTTGGGAATTCTAATTGTGTTAATGTGGATTATTTTGGCTTGAGGACCACCAGAACCAGACATAATGGCATGATTCAGTATTTTAGAAGTAAAGTGGTTAAACTGAATGGGTAGTTTTAGCTAACTCAATTTATTTGTCAGATGGGATAACTTTAAGATCATGACCAATTCACTTTTCCACAAATTCCTGCACATGGCTGTGATACTTGAATAATATATTTGTGCCTGGAAATTATTTACTTTTATCTTTCCATCCACTAACTGCTTAAAAAAATTAAATCAAGTCTCATTATGGTAGATTGAAACATGAAATAGAATACAGGATGAGTCATATGTCATCTTATCATGAGTTTTGGTGGAATGGTCACATACGTTCTACAGTCTGTCCTTTACTATGAGATGTGACAAGGACACTAGAAATCACAGCATAGTTCTATACATCTCATTTACAGGCACACAGTAAACAAAGTAGAGATCCTGGGCTGGGCATGGTGGCACATGCCTGTAATCCCAGCACTCTTGGAGGCCAAGGCAGGAGCATTACTTGAGTCCAGGAGTTCAAGACCAGCCCAGGTAACATAGCAAGACCTTACCTCTAAACAAATAAACAAACAAATACAATTTTTTAAAAATAGCCTAAATGTAGGAAACTCTCAGTCCCAGTGAGGAGAGGACTAGAAAAGCAAGCAAAAACACACAGGATAACAAGGACAGAGAGAGTTCACCAAGGTGCCAAAGGAACATGGGGAAGGGGCTCTGGCTCTGCTTTAGAAGATCAGGTAGGGCGAGAAAAGAGGGTATATTTAAGAATGGTTTCCTAGAGGCCATGACGTCTGGCATCTCTCTTTGCCTCTCATTTTGTCTTCTAATTTGTATTTATCTTTAAAAAATGTAAAGGACGAAGGAAAAATGTGTGTGTGCGTGTGTGTGTGTGCACAATCACACTTAGACATGGTAGTTTTAAAGAGAATAGAAACCACAAAATCTTTAGCTGTCCCCATTACAGTTGGTTTTTCCTTTTATTCTTTCTCTCAACTTTCCCCAACATTCTGGAAATACAGGGTTAAAAACAGTTCTGACTTGGAGGTAGAGGTAGGAAAGTAGGAAGATCTACAGAAAAGTCAACACAGCAGAAAGATGTTAACCAGGTGGTAGTAATCACCCTGTCTTGTATTTCATCAGATGCTCAATGGGCAAAACAGAAAACATCTTTACCCAACCCGTCCAACGTTCTATTATCTCCTCTCCATACCCTCTTCTGCACTGTGTCCTTTACTTTATATAATTTTTATATATATATCATTCAAAACATCTTCTCTAATTTTTTCAGAACTGGCCTAGAATCCTAACAACTAAAAACAACTCTAATGTTCTGGACTCCCTTTACTGCCAGCTTGACCACCTAAAGTATAAAGACTCCCTAATCAAAAAATCTTCCATCTGGCTCAGCCTGTAAAACTATAAAATCTGCTTACTACCAAAATGTTCAGAAAAGTTTTGTTCCCAGAAAGAAAATCAGTTTAGGTGTAGAAGTCAAGCACTTTTGCAAACTGCTATGATTTTAACGCGTTTTCCAAAATTCTATGCTGAATCTCAGTCTCCAATGAAGTAGTAATAAGAGGTGAGGTCTTTAGGGTGATTTGGTCATGAAGGCTCCACCCTCCTAAATGCAATTAAGGCCCATAGCTTCCAGCTCTTTTTATCCTCCCATCCTTTCATCACGTGAGGACACAGCAAAAAGGCCCTCCCACGACACTATATCAATCTTCTTTACACTGAATATACAGCAATGTACACACACACACACACACACACACACACACACACACACACACACACCCTCAAAAAACAAAATGCCAGTACCTAACCTTGGACTTCCCAGTCTCCAGAACTGTAAGAAATAAATTTCTGCTGTTTATAAATTACGCAGTTTCAGGCTTTTTGTTATAGCAATATGGGTGGACTAAGGCACAGACCTAATTTGACCTTTAGCCTTGACCCAACTGGAACATGGAATTACGTCTATTTCATTTCAGTCTTGATCCAGCCTTTCACTCAACAGGTAAGACATTTGCATTGGCAGTTAAGATTGTAGTTTCAGCTAGGCGTGATGGCTCAGCCTGTAATCCCAGCACTTTGGGAAGCAGAGGTGAGAGGATTGCCTGAACCTGGGGGTTTGAGACCAGCCTGGGCAACTTGGTGAGACCTCGTCTCTACAATAAAATCACAAAAACTAGTTGGGTGTGGTGGCATGTGTCTGTAATTTCAGCTACTTGGAAGGCTGAGGTGGAAGGATCACCTGAGCCTAGCAGGTCGAGGCTGCAGTGGCCATGAGCGTGCCACTGCACTCCAGTCTGGGCAACAAGAGTGAGACTCCAACTCAAAAAAAAAAAAAAAAATTGCAGTCTCTTGGAAGGGAAGCTGTAGAATCTAAGGTCTGGTCTTTGTTTCAGATGTTTGTCTGACTCTGTCCTAAGTTAACCCAGATTCAAGTTCAGGTCAGGCTCCTACTTCCACAGCACATGTGGTAAATAAATCAACAAACAAAAATCAATTTTCTTTGTATTTTGACTCTTTTCTTTCAAAAGTTCTAGTATCAACCTTTGTTCTTAAACTTCAGACACATAGTGATGATGAGACTTTGGTCCTGTCAATACTTCCCAGGTTCAGGACTGACATTCCTCAGAGGCCACATAACTACAGGGAAAAAAGATCTCATAAATGGATCTGGAAGAAGTGGCCTTATGGTTCTGTAGAACTGAAGGACAGCCATAAATTGAACCACATGGGAACAGAGTCAAACATTATTTCTGGAGTGTGTCATGATTACATTTCACAGAAGACATGCCAGATACATTTGTACATACAGTATTTTAAAGATTTTGTTTCTAATTGACAAATATGCAAGTTAGTAAAATACATAATATACAGATATCATCAATGACAGCAGTTCTTTTCACTGAATGGTCAAACTATTATGAATGCCATTAGGCAGTGTGTGCTAAAAATTTCTCTCCCTCCATGCCTCCCTCCCTCTCTTCTTTCCCTCCCTTACACACACATACACACGCATAGACACACACACACACACACGCCTTCTGTGAAAGTAGAAATCTTTACACTGTGTATACATCAAGGCATGGCTGTTTATAGACACTGGCAGTTTGTCATCAGCCTCCGAGTCTGCTCAGTCCATCTGCCCTCCCATCCCTGATACAACATCACAGGGAGGCAATTTTCCAGCAGTGGTTTCCTAGCAGCCCTCAGCACTGCACTGACACCTCATTAGAGGGTGTGACTGAGTGGTTCTTCTTCCCACTCTACCATTGTGGTTCCTGCTTATTCAGCTATTTGCTCAGTGATGTTGCATTAAGCCCCTATTCTTTATATTCTAGCATTGCATTTTTTATTAAGGCCATTTTTAAAATCAATCTTAATGGAAATTCTTAAGTCAATGGAAGCAGCATGATTATATCTTAAACCACAGATTCTCACATCCTCCTTCTGTGCCCACTGGTTTTAGTTCTCAGTGCCTCATAAAACCCAACCATGTCATTAAAAAGGTGCTGCCTTGTCAGAAATCAGTGAAGAATCTAATAGCCATATTGCCAATAAGTTTGTACAGTCTAAGTAATTCTATTTCTTGATTTATGAGCATGCACTGCAAGTCTTACTATTTCTCATTATGCTACAACTGGAGATGGCAGATTTGATGAAGTAGCATTGCTAAATAGTTACTGAGAAGAAATTTCTAATTTCCCATAGCATTGCTACTACCTGGACTAATTATTTAAATGCTCCAAGTCTCCATTTCCTCTCCTGTAACACAGGGCTAGCTACATCTGCATCAAGTTTTTGATATGAAGATGAAGTGAGGCAAAGCCGCCAATCATAGTACTCAGGGCATGGTAAACATCTGATAAAAAAATGGTTGTGCTGTTATTATTATTACTATTATAATTAATTGCATGTGTATATATACATACACACATGTATCTATGGACACACACATCCACGTGTATTCAGTTCTAGGTTCAAAAAAGAGAAATATTTTATGTGGTTTAAATTTGTTGTAAATATGTTTTCTGTCTTTAAAATGAAAGTCCCTTAGGTCATAAGGAAAACGTTTTAAAAATATAGCTAACATATAAAAATAGATATTAAGTAAAAAGCTACTACATTTATTTCAGTTGTTTAAAGATGATTCTTAAAAGCCAGTTAAGCTAAATATACACACACCCATCAAACCTATTACGAAAACAATTTTGGCATGACTAGAAATTGGATTACTGAAAATCTCTTAGAACACATTCATTTTATTCACATTTTACAACATGAACATTGACTTAAGCCGAATAATTTTTGAAATATTTCCCAGAATTAAATGTTTATGACGCATGTGAAATGACCTCTCAAACTGTCTGTCATACAGTATAATAATTATCTATCACCAACAGGATAGAGTACACAAGAATCAGGAAACTACATATTCATGACCCCACTTAGGTATATTTTGTTTTGGATGATGCCATTTATACATATTATTTTCAGAATATTTAGAATATTTAGACAATTGAAATTTCCATGTCTAGATTAGGGTCTTTCCATAAGTCAAGTGATCAGATAAAGTGAAAACCTGAAGAAACATTTCTAGTTCTGTTCTCTGCCATAAAGTTTACACAGCCAAATTTAAAGGATGTCCTTGGTTATCTAGAAAAAGGAACAAATAAAATTGATAAAAACTGTAGTCCTTGATATTCAGAATCAATTATTCTGGGTTCTCCTGTTACTCCTAGACAGAATGATTTGTGAGAAATGAATTTTTTCCAGGCAGCATCCCTTTCCTAATTACATTTACTATACAAATTAAGTTAAAATTGGATAATTATATAAAGTGACTTCCTTTGGGGGAAAAAAAAGCAAAGTAAACACTTATAAGGAATACACATTCTACTTTGATAGCAGTCAAACCAGACAAATTGAATGCGCTGAAGAGTAAAGTTTTGAGTGAAACTTTGGGGTTTCTTTGTTCTAGACAGCTATATCATGGTCATGTAAATATTACAGGTACCTTTAAAATACATTACGTGAAGCTCTCTTTTACACTGAAATGTAATAAATGCTATCATTTGACATAAAAATCAAAACAAAGAAAAGGACTGGCATTCTGATCACTTGCCATTACCTAGTTATTCCAAGTTTGATTTGAAATTTCCCAAAGGCCTCTACGAAAATCAAGGAAAGGGGTATATGGTCAGGCCTACTTCTTTGAAAATTAGGTACAGGAAAACAAAACAAAAGTCAGTTAAATTTAATAAGGATTAAGTAAAGGAGCATGGGATAAAAGGAGAAAGCAGAGAAAGATCTTTGAAAAAGGAGGCTCTGACACTCTGAAGAGGTAGAGGTGATATATTATCAGGAAGTTAGTGCCGAAAATGGTCTCTCAAAACAGAGGGAGCATGAATCCCCTTTGTTAAAACAAAAAAGCAGATATAATTAAAATAATCATAATACATTTGTGGTAAAACTTTACTAAGATAATTTATATACAACCTATGCTTATTTCTTTTCTTTTTAAAAAATTTATTTATTTATTATAAAGATGTGGGGTACAATTCAGGGTTACATGAGCAAACATTGATCATGCAGGCACCCACCCTTGTTGATGAGGTATACCCCTCCCTCCCCTAGTAGTTTCCCTCAACTCCCAGTCCCACCCCTCCCAGAGACAGTTTTCCACTACTGCCAATTGCTTTCTTACCTATGCTTATTTCAACTGTGCTCATATAGAATTCATTTGAAAACAATTCACTTTAAGATTTGTAGTTGGCTCCTAACTCGTGCATTTAGAAAATACTACTTGCTAGTAAATTAAAATCACCTAGCCTAGATTAGCAAATTCCTCTCTGTTGCTTCCACCATACTGTTTAATTTTGTTTCAGACTTGTAGCAAATAAGTATTCATCAGCCTGTGGAAATGAAAATGAGTATCTTTATGGGGAAGCCTGTTTTCTTAAAATAATTTTGCCTCTACTTTGACTTGGAAAAATGTACAATGATATTTATGTTTAGTGAAAGGCAGTTTGGGTTTCTTTCTTTCTTGCCTTCTCTGTTAGCTGTTGCAGTAATTAGGTATGGTAGTGTGAAGGTGTTATTTGGAAAAGAAGGAGATGGAGTGATAATGTTCCATACTCAGGAGGAAGCTGAGGGAATGAGGACATTCTAAGAAAAAATAATTGTCTTAGTTCCCCTGAAGAAGAACCTAGGATACAGGTTATCAGCAAGTGATTTATGGAGTAAGGAAGTGAGGTGAGAAGGTCAGGAGAGGTCAAGGTACTAAGCAAACATGTTTGTGCAATGGAAGTCTGGCTTCAGCCTGATCCCACCTGGGGTTTTAAGCACAAATAGGCCCCTGAGCCTGTATTATATACCTCATATCAGTCACTGGATGCAGGCAGTCCAACAGGGGACGGAATGGGATTGGAGTGGATTGACCTCCCAGGCATCTCTGAGCAATGTGGCTTCTTTTGGTGGAGGGCAATTCTTCTGAGAAGACAGCAACTTTGAGCCATGGATAGCCAAAATTCAGAGTAGCTGGGGATGGGTGCGTCTACATTATAAAAAGGAGATTGTGTGGGGCACTGGCAATCTATGCAGTGAACTCTTCTAGGGGTGATAGAGAATTAGAATCTTGTGGCAGAGACTGCTGTTTGCCTGCATATTCTTTCTTTACTAACAAAATCCTAGATTTGTTGAAGATAACATTGAGAGAAACTGAAATGCCACAATTCCCAGTGTCTCATGCAATGATGGTGGTTGTATGACTAGTTCTCATAATAGTCTAAAGACAGAAGTTGTTGAGTGAGACTTCTGTGAAAGTTTCTCAAAAGGCAGACTTTTTTTTGCCCTATTCCTAACCTGCTTCTTTTCTGCCTGGAACATGGATGTGATGTCTGGACTCACAGCAGCCTAATTCCGAGTTGAGGGAACTTGTCTTACATATTCCAAGGCTAAAGATGGCAGCAAGAGAGGGGCCCCATTTCTCATAGTGTGGAGTCACTGTACATGATCCAGGTTGACTCTCAGAACTGGGTTTGGTATGAGAGGAAATTTTACCTTAATCTTACTTAACCCATTGTTTTCAAAAACCCTCAGACTAGCAGATAATATGCTATTCCTGACTGAGAAATTTGCATCTGAGTTTTGAAAGATCAAGCAAGAAGAGACAGACAAATAGAATAAAAGTAAATATTTAAAAAGGCATGTTAAACATACAATTACTTTATGTGAAATAGACAATACACACTGAAGTTATGTGTTTTTCCTTGTGTTTTGTTTGTTTGGCTTTCTTTGGAAAAGTTAGAACACTAAACTTTCCATTCCTTGAGGTCAGGTGCTTAAATATATTTTCTTTATATGTCCAGTATGTAAGCCTAATAACTGGCATACGCTCAAGAAATGTGCAATGAATATGTGGTATTCTAAGTAGAGGTTAATTTGGATATTTAATTCCTGAGTCTCTTCACTTCTTACATTTAAAATAATCTTCATTTCCAAAACCTATTTATTACAAAAAGCAATGTAACTGTGTTTTCCTAATAATGCACAACTGAATGAATTCATCTTGATGTTTCCACAAACATACCCAATGTAACATTTTTACCATTAGTTTTCTAATATTGTATAGTTCTGCTGATTTATTTTTAAAACAAATCTAGTTCCTTTCTAAAGAACTTTGAAAATATCATTAAATGATACTGGATTGAAATTAGTACTTTTAACATTACCATTATCAGATGCAAAATCACCAGATTCACTTATTTTTCCTTATTGCTTAGATCTAAACCAAATTTCAGTTCATCAGAATGTTTCTTGATCCTTTAAAGTTGAATAATTCCCTCCTGAACAAAACTTCCTTATAATGCCAGTGTTAGTAAACAGCAATGATATCTTTACTTCTCACTAGCTAGGTTTTTTAGGTTTTTATTACATGTAGCCTTTCTGTTTCAGGGACACATTTCAACTTTCCATTACACGGTGAATAATTAATGTGATTATAATAGGGTTTTATGCTAGCATACAGATTTTTGGAGAGAGAAAAAAAAGATCCACTTTCAACCTTGGGCAGGTTATGAAAAGTTAGGGCAATGCTACACATTCCATTAGTCTGCCCTGCCCTTTTTGGGGCAATCCCAGTATGAGTCAGACCTTAAAGTAGGCTTGGTGGCATAATTCAAAACCAGTGCACAATGGAATTTACAAGAAGAGCCATTGTGAAGCCACTAATGACACTCATTTGTGTTGAAATGGGCCATCATAAGAAGCCTGGTCAGATGGGATCATATCAGAATTTTTCACTGATTCATTTATCCATCATGTTGAAAAAGCTCTGACTGCAGCAAACATTGGGTGACTATATAACTTATGATCTAAACTGAGACACTTTCACTTGAAAGGGGTACTATTTTTATGGTGAGTCCTTTAATTCTTTTTTGGTATTAATTTTATTTTAATTTAGATTCAAGGGATGCATGTGAAGATGTGTTAAATATAGGTATATTGTGTGATTGAGGTTTGGGCTTCTGATGAGCCTCCCCGCCTTCCCCTGCCTCAGTGGTAAGCATGGTACCCAATGGGTGGTTTTGAACCCTTATTCACCGCCCACCCTCCTCTCTTTATGAGTCCACAGTGACTGTTATTCCCATCCTTTTTTCCATGTTCAGTGTTTGCCCCATTCCCTTATGAGTGAGAACATGCAGATTCGGTTTTCTGTTTCTGTAATAATTTGCTTAGAATGATGACCTAAAAGAGGCACTATTAATTACACTAATGCAACAGGTGTAAACTGGGACCTCACAGGCAAGTCCAAATCCACCCTAAAGGTTTAGTATTTTGATGATGTTGAACAACAAATCAAAACAATAAACAAGGCAATCTATGTAGGATTACAAGACATGTGAAAGGAGAAAGAGAACCCCGTGACATAGTGATGAGGGACTCTCTCCACATAAAGGGTCACCTGAAGCCAGTTTTGCAGGATCGATGAAGTGCAGAAATCTGGTTGATAGTTGCTTTATTACTCCTAGATCACACCTATGTACATCTTGACATATATTATTTGATGTGGTAAGGAAATGAGCCAGCATGAGAAGTATGTATCACTTGCTTTTGAAAATCACTCTGCAGTCCATATTATTTCATAGGCAATGAGACTTCTCTTGGCAGCCAAGTGGCCCCTCAACAAACAGCAAGAGAAGTACCTGAAGAGGAACAGATTCCATTTGCAGTTGTTTGTTCACCTGAGTACATCACTTTGTCTTCTGATACTCACCTGGCAGGAATTTGAGAAAGTGAGATAAACCCAGGAAGAGAGAAAGGGGGTCAAAACCACAGTGTCTTTCTGTGCAACTTTGCTACTTCAGACTTGGAACTTCAAAAAGGATCAAAATCTCAAGATTCAAGGGTTCCCAAGGCCCCTCAGAGGCAAATTCTAGTTAAAGCTGCATTTGTCTAACTTGGAAAAGCGATTTTGGTCATGTGCTTTGTGTCTTGTTTTCACTGGAACTTTTCCATACATTCCAACTGTCCTGTTTATGAAGCACACTCCCTTTCTATAAAAGCCAAAATATTCACCGGTTTCCCACTCTGTTCCTCTAAATAATGTTTTCAATCTAACACAGGAGAGTTCCAGGAGCTCTTCCTATTTTTCTTTCTAACTCTTGGCAGGTATAGGTTTCCTTTCTCTCACTTAAAAAAAAGCACACTGTTATTCATGTCAAAACTTCAAATGCCATGGTTAAGGAGGTTAAAAAAAAATGCCCCAGGACAGTGGGAATGTATTTTCTATGTTAGATACCTTGCAGGTGTGCACTTGATTAGAGCAGCAAAGCAACACCCTTCATTGTCAAAAAAAAAAAAGTTATAAGTTAAAAAAATACTAATAAATTAAAACCCAAGGTGAATTTTAGTACACTTAGAATTAGTTTTCCTGTAATTACATTTCAAGTTCAAAAACATATTTACACCTTTTGATTCTGCCACTTAAAATAAAATCTATTCATACATCCAATAGAATAAAATTAAGCAAAAAAAAAAATTTAAACAGCAAATATGTATTTATTAAATGATTACCTTGTGCTGGCCCCATACTAAACACTTTATGTAATATCTCATTGAAACTTTATAGAGATCCCATAAGGAAAGTACTGCTATGCCTATTTTAAAGATAGAGAACTGAAGTTTAGATAGAGATGCTACGTCTCATCCCAAAGTAACACGATTGGCAAATGCAGAGACCAAGTTTTAACCAAGTTTGGAACACAGAGCCTTTTCTTGGAAACACTATCCTAGATGAAGTAGAGAAGAGCCTAAAAATATACAATTATTCCAAAGTATGACTGAAAATCCCTAGTACTGTTATTAGCCCCTAGGTGATGACTCAATAATAATTCCCAAGTAATAGCTCCAGATAATTCTTTAATCCAAGTAACATGTCATTACTTTTCTTATCATCCATGCTAAGGTAATCTCATTTTCCTACTCTATAGATGAGAATGTTAGGTTCTCCCCAGCAAGACTATTTTCTACCCTCAGAGTCAAAGACCTCCCTGAATACTCTGATGCCCTTTTCAAAATTCATTTTATTTCTATGCACAGGGAAACTCTGAGTCTGAGCATGAAAGCCCCAGTCTGAACACCTCACCCAGAGCGAGAATCCGATTGGCTGGCACATGTTTAGCAGAGGAGAGAGCTGTTCCTTTTACAACTGTAGTTCCCCAACCTCTTGCCAGGGGACGGCTCTGAGCTGCATGCTAACTAGGCAACAGCACACGAAATGGTGTCTGCAGTTGCTGTTTCTATTTGTGAATTTCCAGCTCTACCCTGGAAGCCAAATATGGAACAGGGGAGAAGGTAACTTCTTGTCCTAATCCTGCCTATTTGCTGACCTTGACTTCATCGTTGAACTCTGCTGAGGCTTACTTCCTTGTTGATGAGGCAGGGAAAATGCTTTCCCTCCCATGTACTGTGTTCATCCACTGAGCTTAAGAATCTTAGTAATTGTTAGTATTATTATGACTAATACTATTATAGTTTGAACTACACAACAAAATTATATTTTACACTCTATTCTCTAAAGTAAATTCTCATCTATCTTTTCACTGTCAAAGATGATTCTAAATACTTGTCTTATTAAAAATTAATTTTATTTGGAGGCTCAGGTAAATGGCATTTCTGAGATATAATCAAAAGATTTTAACCTATCTTACATGATATTTAATTTTCCACAATAGTTTAATTACTTAAAATTTTTCAATTAATATTTGTCTAGTTTAATTACCTTGGCAGGAATTTGACTCCATATATGTCTCAGTAGAGCTGGTAAATTTAGGAAATTTAATATCGAGTCTATATCATGAACTACAGTCCATATTGTCCTATGAAATTATTGTTCCATGTTCTCCATATTTCCCCAAATGGTCCAGCTTCTGCTTCTCCTTCATCAAAACTCAGCTTTGTCCAGAGTTCATCATTACTCAGAGGAATTTTCAGAGTGCTTTAATATGCTCCTTGCTCCCACTAGCTACTTATGGGATTCTCCCCGACTCCCACCTACCAAACTCTTATCAACCTCTATTCTCTCAAAGTTCATAGCTCTTGTGTAATAGCTCCCTCTATCTCTGTTATCATCACCAGACACTTTCCTAAATTTTACAACGCATTCATCAACGTGCCCAAGGTTTTCTTCCTTTACCTAATTCACCCCCACACCTCACTGCCTCCACCATGGACAGAGCCATTAGGAAACCCCAGGGCCAGCGACTGCAGCAGGAAACCTACATAAACTCTAGGGCCCACTGGGTCATGGAACCATGAAAGATTTCTTAGGTTTGAAAAACCAACGACAAGCAGAATAAGTGACACATTCAAAAGGAGATAGAGGATGGGACAGAAATCAGGCTACCGATCCAAGAACTCTAAGTCGTGGGTTTAAAAGTAAACAGAAGCAGGTCAGACACAAATGATGTGATGCATCCTAAGCAACAGCTTAAATCTTAGTAACTGAAGCTATCGGATGGCCAGTGCCACAAACCTATTAGAAATGGGGTCCTATTTAGCAGGGTGTGGTAGTGCGCACCTGTAGGCCTGTAGTTCTGGCTACTTGGAAAGCTGAGGCGGAAGGATCGTCAGAGCCCAGCATGTCGATGCTGGGGTGGCTGTGAGCTTGCCACTGCACCCCAGCCTGGACAATGGAGTGAGACACCAAGTCAAAAAAAATAAAAATAAATAAAAAAAGCAGTTCCCTGCCATTTCTTTCTCACCTCACCTAACCCTAGACCCTGCTTTTATTCATCTTTTGTTGACTTGCCATCATATTTTTTTACAATCATTATTCTAATTATTTCTTTCCAAATCCCCAAGCACTTATACCACATTCTCTCACTTAAGATATGACCCTAACTTCACTTTATATTACCAAGAAGATCTAAATAATGTTCTGTCTTTTAAACTCAGAATTGTCTTTTTTCTCTTTTCAGAAAAAGAAGGGGGCTGGGCTGGTGGCTCACACCTGTAATCCCAGCATTGTGGGAGGCCGAGATAGGAGGATCGCTTGAGTCTAGGAGTTTGAGACTAATGTGGACAGTATAATAATAAAAAAAATTTTTTTAATTAGTTGTGCACGGAGGTGTGCACCTGTAGTCCCACTAGGAAGGCTGAGAGGGATGATCACTTGAGCTCAGAAAGTCAAGACTTCAGTGAGTCAGGATTGCACGACTGCACTCCAGCCTGGGAGACAGACTGAGATCCTGTCTCAGAAAGGGAGGGTGGGAAGGGTCCTCCTCATTGCCAAGATCATTTCCTCCACTTGTCTAATGAATTCTCACTCAGAGGCAAACAACAGTTCTTAGTTTCATTTAGCAACTAGCATTTAGCAATATTTAAATGTTCTCTGCCTTTTAACAGTGAGTGAGCACTCTATCACTTCTCCCATTCTCAAACTACTCTTAAAATGTCTCTAAGCATCTCTCTCTAAGCTCCACACCTCGATGGCTCCATGAACTAACAAGACTTTTAGTCTTGCCTCCTCGAACATGACCACCAAGTCAGTATCTGCAGTTCCAAACTCCCATCCAAGTTTCTTTCTTGAATTTTGAACAATCTGCTGGACCACCCCCTCAGACTCCTGCCGCTACTTTAAAATAAAGACTCAAACATGACATTCCTCTTCCTGATCCTAACAGCCTATTTCTGTTAATTGCATTATTTTCCTATTTATTCTGATCTGACTCTTTGGGGTCAACCTTGACTCCTTCCTGTACCACAGTCCCAACAACTTGTCAGTCATCAAGACATTTTGCTTTTACTTCAGTATCTTTATCATTCATTGCTCCCTTTCCATTCCCATAGAGTCCATCCTAGCCCTCATTATTTCTTACTTGCATTCTCACAGTCTCTTGCAAATAGCATCCACCCCTAGAAATCCTCACATACATTGTTGTCTGAGTCTCTTTCTGACAGTGTGATCATATTAATACCCTAAAAAACAATCAATTTTTTAAAAAAGGAAAACCTTGGAGTATTTCTACTACTTGAGTAGTTAAGTGTTTTAGTCCATTCAGGCTGCTATAACAGAGTACCTTAGACTAGGTCGTTTATAAACAACAGAAGTTGTTTCTCACAGATCTGGAGATTGGGAACTCCAACATGAAGTCATTACCAACGCATAGGTGGTGGCTTCTTGCTGTGTCCTGACATAGTGGAAGAGGCACACAAGTTCTCTCAGGCCTTTTTTGTAAGGACACTAATTCCATTCATGACAGTGCCGTCCTTATGACCTAGTCACCTCCCAAAAGGTCACCTTTCACACTATTACACTGAGGATAAGATTTCAACATATGAATTTTGGAGAGACACAGATATTCAGATCATAACATAAAGTTACAAAAGTTTACCTAGTTCAACTGTATAGTTCTCTCTTTTACTTCTCCCTTGATTCCCTGTGTCATGGTCAACATGGTCTCTGCCTGTTGAGCTGTTCTGTGCATTTCTTTTGTTGCAATTCTGCCAGTCCTTCAGTGTCTGGTTTAGGCACTTATCTCACATAACATCTCTCCGATCAGATCCTTCCTGCTTTCTTCAGATAGCATCGATCTGTCCACTTTTTAATCCTTATAGAATTTGCATTGTGATGTTTACATTCTGCATTGAATTATAGTTACCTGCATGTATGCCATTTAGTTATTTGAGTTTTGTTTATTTATTTAGGTCTGTATTTGCCATGGGTATGTGTTTTACATATTACACATATGTAAATATATTTAGCAAGAAGCAAATTTCTTTTTCTTTTTTTTTTTTTTGAGTTGCCGTCTCACTCTGTCACCCAGATTGGCTCCCGGCCACTGCAGCCTCAACCTGCTGGGCTCCGGCGATCCTTCCGCCTCAACCTTCCCAGTAGCTGGAACTACAGGTGCACACTACCACGCCCGGCTAATTTTTGACTTATTGTAGAGATGAGGTCTCACCAAGTTGCCGAGGCGGGTCTCGAACCCAAGGGCTCAGGCAATCCACTCACCTCAGTCTCCCAAAGCGTTGGAATTACAGGCTGAGCCAACGTGCCCAGCTAAGAAGCAAATTTCTTAAGGGAGGAAATGATATTAGGTAATTGGAAAGTCTTCCCTAAACCCCTTCACTGCCAAAGCCTTGTTGATATGCACCACCCTATGGTATAACCTCCTCAGGCAACCACCTGAATCATCTGGAGGGAAGAGTGGCCAAGGCACCCAAAAAAAGCCTCTCTTTCTCTTGGCAGGAGATAAGGTAGAGTGAAACCCTCACTCTGGAACTAAGTCAGGCTTCCCCAGGCCTCTTCCCTTCCTTCCATAAGAATCAAGAGCAAATTCTAGGACCTCCTCTTTCCCTTCAACTACCTATCATCACCATCATCTACCTTGTGCTCCCAAAAACTAATCTCCCTTATCCTTGTTTATTATGTCAGTTTCTACAAGAAGCCCAAGACTCCCACCAAAATCTGCCCTCATCTTCCTCACTACCCTTCTGCTCTCATCTCACACTCCTTTACAGCTCCGGAATTCTAACCCTTGTGTCCTCTGAAATTCATAGTCCATTTCCTGAACAATTGCTCGTATCCTACTCTCTTATCTAAATGTTTCCTTTACCTTCTTGCTCTAACAGAACCCTGAATCTCCTTAAGACTCAGCTTTCCCTCTCGACTTCATGAGTCATGGCTGATGCTTCTCCCACAACCTTCGTGGCTCAGGGCTTGGCGGTGGATATATGTTTTCCTTAGTTATCATTATCTCTTACTGAGTATTCTCCCTCCCTCATCCCCAGCTCTGACACCTATAACTCAAATTATATCACCCACTACCCCAAATTGTGGTAATCATTAACTGACATGTACTAACCCTAGGGAGATGCTTCCTCATTTCGAGAAAGTTTTACTGCTAGCTTCCTATCACATTTCCCAACAATACTCCTATGCCAATTCCTGACAATTTCAGTATGTCCACATCACCTTTGCAATACCGGATGCTTCAGTTCTTTGTTCTCTCCCTCCAGTTAGCCACAAGGCTAACCCTCTCTCACTGCCATTGAAGTTTTACTCCAGCATCGTCTTTCTTAATGAGGCCTACCCCACCTAACCTACTTAAAATGGCAACGTCCCATCCCCCAACCCTGCTCTACTTTATCACCTTTGAACACACTAGGTAATTACTAATAGTCACATGTTTATTTTTTATTTTGTCTGCCCATCCCCAAAAATAAGACTCATGAAGACAAGGATTTTCATCATTTTGTCCCCCCAAAGCTTTTTCACATTTTGGACAGTACTTGCCTCACAGGTGCTATTGAAAAATATTTATTAAATAATTAGTACTTAATATATTTTAGTTAAAATTATAGAATTTATTAGACCGTAATGTCAATCTCCTCCTTTAAAGAGGTCTATTATAGAGCCAGATACTAAGACTGTTCAGACTGCCCTCCTTGAGGCCTCAGGACATGGCTCAAATATCATCTTCTTCATGAGACCTTCACTTCCAGCACTCTTGATTGTCCATCTGGGTTTCTTTTTCTCTAATGGAAGGTGCTAGACACATAGCATTGTCTACTGTGGTACTTTATTTCTTTGCCTAATGTATGTCTCCTCCCACTAGAACACAGTCTCCATGAGAGCAGATATTCTTGTCTGTTTTGTTCCATGCCATACCCCCAAGGCTCAGTGCAGCATCAGGCACAGGGTAAAGGCTTAGTACACATGACCTGAAGGAAAGGATGAATGGTTGTCTCCCTGCATTGTCCACAGTGTCTAATGTGCTCTCTTGTTCTCTTTCTGACTTGATGTGCTTATTTCTGTGACATTCAGGCAACTTTCTCCCAATTCTGTCCCCTTCTCTCAGTCAACTCTGGAACTCAGCTCAGGCTACCTCCCCATGAGGAAGCTTGGTCCTGAGACTGCATGTGCCCCTCTGACTATCCTGTGCTGTTTCTGGCACACATATGATACTATTGTTTTCTTCAGGTTATCTATGAATGTTGATACTAGGATATCTCCACATTTATCAATTTATCTACTTGATAAATTAATACACTTCTCTTCTTCTTGTCTTTCTATACACATTTAACTATTTCTACTAATAGGTAAAAACAATTTAACTAATCATGTATACGATTAGGGTACAAGAGACACACCCTGGATTTTATTTTATGTTGATGCATTTTAAGATTGTCATTGGAAGGCACTAAACCTAAAAGAGGTGGGCCATATGTACTGTAAAATCCAAGTAGTTCAAATCTTCAATTAATCAGGGATCTACACGAATTCTCTGCTAAAGGGGAGGAAAAACTAAAACTATGTATTCATCTTTAGAAGAGACCGTGAGGTTCTGTCTTGCATCTGGACACATTAGACCTATTTCCTGTCTGAATCAGAAGTCTAAAGTCCTCCAGCACCAGACCACTCCCCTCTACCCATGGTGCCATCTTGTCTTGTGTGCTCACACAGTTCCTCAAGGTCAGTTACCTCATCTACATGATATCTCACTTCCTCTCTGTCCCCACAGCAACTCATTCAATACCACATGCATTGAGTAGGTGCTCAAGCAATGACTTTTGATTTATTGATTGAATGGTAAATGTAGGACGTTGCAAGTCTGATCAAATGACAACTGCATGGCTTTTCTGAAATATCAAATAAAGTTTAAATGATGTACTTACCAAGACAGGAAATTGTACACGTATATCTTTAAAAGATTTTCAGAAGCAAGACTCAGAATGTGAATGTCCATAGAATTTAATTAATTAAAAACCCACCTTTCACGTGCACTGTAGGTAACCAAGGTTTTACTACAACTTTTTTTGCCTGCTCATGGGCAGCTGTTAGTCTCATTAAAAGTTACTTGACTAGAGGGAAGAGAAAGGGCAAAGATTTAGTCAAAAGAGGAAGGACATTATCATCTGAGAGTAGAGGGCAGAAAATTCCACTTCTTAAGGAATTTCGAAAAGTCTTAGGGAGAGGGTACCTGTCAGTGTAATGCTCACAAAATGACAGCAAAACCTAACATAAGACAGAACAGTGCAAGTGTGCAGTGAAAAGGAACAGACAGTGGACAACAAGCAGCAGATCACAGGAAGATGTCAACTCAAGGGGAGACAGGGAGGGCCAGGGAAACTTCCTTAAGTAATTTCCTCAGACCTTTTATTACACTATTGCATCTCTATTCTGTCTGTTAAAAATCACACAGTATTGTTAAACTCTGTTGAGACTTAGATAATCCAGGTGGGTCAATAAAAACTGGCAAAACCGCAGCAACGTGTTCAGAGACATGAAATTATCCCCCAATATCCAATACCCCAGGCCTAATCTTCGATACCTGAACCCCTCTGTTTCCCCTTGGACCTCAGACCTCTTTTGTCTTTTAACAGTTAAAAACATTTTTCATGTTCAACCCTGACACTGCTAATGACTTCCAACCTGCCTTTTAAAATACAATCAGTTTCTACTTGAATGGACATTATGGGAGCTACTCCCTCACTGTGACTGAGGCTAGGGGATGTCTCTTTACCTTTCAGGACCACAGTGCATTTGCATATGCTCACTTTATCAGCCCCTTCTGGCCCAGAAAACTCTGCCCTGTTTTCTAACCAGTGACAACCAAATTCCAAACTCTGTGTTTCTAGGATTCTGTGCTTTCACACACCATGTGGGTATCTGTGGCATTGATTCCTTGCCTCCTGGACAACCCTAAAGCTCACATATTTCTATCACAGTTTATCTTTGCATGCCAACAACTTAAAAAAAAATTAAAGACCTTTTACCAAACATGATGTGGGCATAAGTTGTTGGCAATGCTCTCTTATATTCTGAAATTCCCTGCCAGTCTCCCAGTGTTCATGTGGCATCTCTTGAGGTCTTCTGGATGAAACAGAGCACTGTATATCAGGGCAACATACAACAACCTGGTCCAACTCATTTGTACCATCCTCAGCCATTTACCATACAGCATTCTCAAAGGTCTAGGAAGGTGAGTTTGGACTCTTAAGGGAAATGTTTTTGGGAATCCAAATTCCTCTTAGGAAATTCATGTATGAGTGTCACTAAGAGGAAATTCAATATTTCTTGGGATTTTCTGGGTATTTCATTTCCTGCTTGTCCATAAGAACCCCTAGCAAAGGTCCTCCAGGGAGTCCCTTCAGCTTTACAGAACATGAAGGCCCCATTCTGGTGTTCCCTAGAGCTTGATATTCTTTAGCAAAGGGCTAGAAGCATTTAATATGTCCAAAGGGTCAAGAACACTCTGGTTCCACACAAGGGTTTCTTTTTTTCCCCCCCCCTAAAGATTAAACCCAAAGGAATTGATAATTATGTAGTGTAGGAGAAAATGTTGCATGCCATCTGGGCAGTATTTGAGAAGTTCATCCTGTGAGGAGGAAGAGTGTACACCCAGTGACCATTCTGACTGACCAAACATTTTTATTCTGCCAAGTAGTTCCGCCAGAAGCAGCACTTGCCCTTTGTTTAAGCTTCGAAATCAAACATATCTCTGTGAGGCAGAATTTGTCCATAAAGCCTTGATATCTGACTTTGCATAATGCACATACGTTCATTTCTGCCCCAGCACGTCTATCACCAGATAATCTAGCCTAAGAGAAGAGAGCTCTGGTGTCAATACTATGCTGACCACCAAGTAGCCACTGATCAGCCCTGGACACATCTACTAACACCATGACATCCTAGCAAGGCATGCTGGGCCTCATTTTCTAGCTGCCCTGTGTTGCCTTCAGGGGCCCACAGGCACATGCTCAGGATCCCCCACCTTTCTTTCTCCCACACTATCGTCATTCCATCAGTGTCACCGCACATCATGGATTCTTCACAAGTCATCAAGCATGCTTCATTCTCGGAACTAAGGACTGCTACTAATAACATTTAATAATCACACCTCCTTTACCAACTTCAGCAGTCAGGCACTGTGATTACATTCAGTGGCCCTCTCCTTAGCACTATCTTTCTTGCTAGTTGTAATCAAAATACTCATCAAAAGAGACCTTTTTCAAAACTGAGGATGCCTAAAACTGATTCTTGTCTTGTGTTTCCTTCCTTCCTTCCTTCCTTCCTTCCTTCCTTCCTTCCTTCCTTCCTTCCTTCTTTTCTTTCTTTCTTTCTTTCTTTTCTTTTTAGATTACCACCTTCCAAATGAATTTCTTGGAACCTGGGCCCCATTTGTCATTTCTAGAGGGTTCTCTTGTGTAAATTATGATCGACTGGTCTTCAATTCAATCCGACCAATAAAAATCCAAACCAACTCACAAAAAAAGACAATAGAGCGATACCTTGGAAGGTATGCCTTGTACTGAAAAAGAGATCAGCGGAGTCACTTTCCTGCCAACAATACAGCTAGCTCTGCACAATGGTTTCTTTGTTTCCAACTAGAACAGCTAGTTCTACAGCAATTCCTGGCTGCCCCAAAGCTTCTTTGCATCTTTTGTTCTACTGCAGTCAATGAATACCTTGCATGACTAGGCCTAGCCAGCCTGGCCTCTTAGTACCTCTCTAGCAGGCAATTAGGAAAGACACTCCTTAATGTATTCCCCATCAATCTAGTCATTGAATAATTTTGAATTTTTCTTTTAATTATTTTCTCTGTTTGACCTCATAATGTTCTAAAGCTCCTTTAGAGCATAGTGATGTTTCATTCCATGAGGATGAAGATTTGCACCCAGCCCCTTTCCCTACCTAGTACCTGCAACAGTTACTAAGGAAATATACAAAATACATGGCCTCACAGAAATTGGGAAAAATGCCTGTGCCTGGAAAACGGTTTGTGGTTCAATTCAAGGAAAGGCCCTGGTACCACCTGTACATGTGGAACAGCTCTACTTATGAACTGTGGCTTCATTTACCATTGGCAGATCTTGAAATATCAATACTTTCAATCCTAAAAGGAAGGTGAGTCTGAAGACATGCAAAACATCAAAACATTCTTGGCCCAAACCCACTGCACATCTCACATGCCTAATAAGATATATTTGGCGCAGTTCTTCATGCCGAAATGTTCCAATTTTCTGTTTTCCTGTTTTTATTTCCAACCCTTCTCCCTACTTCCAAATTCAGTCTCTCCCATGGACTTTGGCTTGAATTAGCCCTTGACAGTTATTCTGGTTTCTTACTCTGTACTATCTAGGGACTGTGAATTTTTTGGTAATCCTCTAGAATACACAAACTGCATCAATAGTGATTGGGAAGGACAACAGACTGACAAATGAAACAGTATTTGTCAATTAAAACAAAACAACAACAAAATACTTGACAAAGTGACAATGCATCTCCAAAACCATTGATGATGATTAACTCATTGCTACAGTCAGCATGAAAAGGCACTTTTAAAGACTTTATATGCTGTTTTAGAATATGAACTTTCAGTACTCTGGAGAACAGTACTCAAAAGTATCTTAAAATCTTAGAGTATAAATAGGATAAGATCACTATAACTTAAATTTGCAATCTTAATTTAATAATCATTTTAATTTCCTAAACTAATATTAATTTGGGACCTTTTCTAAATAACTCAGGAAAGATAATTTTAATATATTGGTTTAATATTGGTAATTTTCTAGCAAGAATTGATCCCAGCACTTTTGTTGAAAGGTGTTATTGTTTTAATTAAATTATGAAGTCCCGATGAAAGCCATTTTGACTTTCATTAATTTTTTTCCTCTGGGTATATGAATTATACTAACTTACTGTGAAAGTAGAAAGAGGGTTCACATTAAGATTGATTTTAAATTGAAAAATGGGGCTGGGCATGGTGGCTCATGCTTGTAATCCCAGTACTTTGGGAGGCTGGGACAGGAGGATTGCTTGAGTCCAGGAGTTTAAGATCAGTCTAGGCAACATAGCAAGATTTTGTCTCTACAAAACAAAAAAATTAGCCAGGCATGGTGGTCACACCTGCAGTCCCAGCTACTAGGAAGACTGAATTGGAAGGACTGTCTGAGCCTAGAAGTTTGAGGTTGTGGGTGCCACTGCACTCCAGCTTGGGTGACAGAGTGAGATCCCAACTCAAAAAAAAAAAAAAGAAAAAGAAAAATAGTCCTTTGACTCCATGAAGGCAGTGTGGCTGTATTTATTTATTTATTTATTTACTTTTGTCTGCATATCCCTTCACTTACAGATATTAAATATATACCAGCTGGATAATTTGGCCAAATTAGGTAATTCCTGTCTGCAAAATGTTCTTTCCTGTAACATGGTTTAAATCAATAGGGGAAATAAAAAAATAAAACAAAATTAGGAATACGTATACCTTTGACTTTCACTATAACACTACTTGCAAAAGAGTAGATTTTAGTGTAACTTGTATACATCCTGGAGCTCACAAAAAGGGACTTGGTTACTAAAATATAAAGGCACCTTGACTCTTTAGCAAGAGCCTCTCATGCTCTCAACATCTGTCCTGCCTTTTGTTTCTGGGTAATATTTAAACTAGTAAACAAGTCTGCCCCTAATTTTCTCAGGGCCAAGGACATGAGTACAAATGGCAGTGGGCAGAACAAGACTAAATATTTAACAGTTATAAACCAGGCTAAGAAACCAGTAGGTAAAATAAGTTCTATCTTCCTTCCTTGATAAACATACATAATAATGAGCTAGAAGGCCAGGTCTGAATTTAGGATTCCCAGCTCTCTGGATTTCTGATTAAGAGCTTGGCAGTGTGTGGTGTTGTCCTTCCAGTCCGTGATCTGCCCCTCTTCTCTCCCACCTCTAGATTTATTCTGCAGCACAAGTAACCTGTCGTTCATCTGCATGGATACCTTAGCCTGTGTGTCCAAGCTCTATTTACTTCTGCAGCAGCGCCCTGTTCATCCTTCCCTGGGATTTGGCGCAGGGGTGGCCCACTTTACCCATAGAAGGCAGGCCCTGAAAGAAGCCTGGGGTTGTATAGGTAAGTAGTTCTAGAGATGACTAGAGGAGGTGACAGAATCTGGAGGGGCACATTTTATAGACTCCCTGCCCGTAGGTGAGGTCATGGCCAGAGGAGGGTTAGGGCTGGACTCTCCAAGGCCCAGGACTGAGACTCCTCTCACCCCTGGAAGGCAGCCTGTAAGTCTATAATGGTGTTGAAAATGCTGACTCAAGCCACACAGGTCTGAATTCTGAATCCATTATTTATTAGCTAAGAGATATTGAGGACATTATCAATGCCTCTTTTTAGTTTGCTTGCCTCTAAGATGGGAATAAAAGTAAATAACTGTACATAGCTCAGAGGGTTTTTGGCATTAAAGGATATATCATATTTTCATATCGTGTCAGTTTTTGCAATCTAAATAAAATTCAGTTTTAAAACTGACACCTAAGGTAAAGAATCAGGATTACTTTTCAAACTTAATAATTAGCAACAAAAATACTTATCACAGAATTTTTTAAAGCAAAATAAGCTAAAAAAAATAAGATTAAAGAATACTAAGTCTTAGCTTTTAATATTTGCTAAAGATTTGCCTGCAAGGTTGAGATTTCTTTTCTGAGTGAACTGGGAAAGCAGAAACAAATGTCTTTTATGGTTTAACCCACTTTTAAAGGAGAACTCTTATTTCCCCAAGTTCAAATTCTAGTGAGGATTATAACTGATTAGGACTTCCTTAGCTGCCCAATTTTAAATTGCTCTCTATTGTTCTCACACTTCCATGGAGTCATTTACTCCAAATACTTTATCAAGACCTACTGTGTGCCAGGCAGTGAAGACACAACAAAAGTCTGTTTCTCTCCTCAGGAGGTCACAGATGGGTGTGGAGACAGGACAATAGCAACGCACCACAGAGTTAGCTATGGGGAGCTCTGGAAAGGAGTTACAAAGAGCCTGCAGATGATGGGAAGCCATGGAAGTATTCTGAGTGAAAAAGGAAATGTGGACAAAGATTTGAAATGAAGGAGACTGCTTAGGAGTTCATGTAATGAAGTATACTTCGGGCTGTTCAAATATCATCTCTTCCACTTACTAGATGGGTGATGTGGGTCAAGGCATTTATCAACCCTGGGCTTCAGTCTCCTCATTTCCAAAATAGAAACTATAATTCTACCTCTCTTATAGTGTCATTATGGAGATGGGGTGAAAAATTGAAAGTTTGGTTTGAATGCCTGAGGGTTGACTTTGCTTTTAGATGCACAATGGAGATGTTGAACAGTTTGCCGTACCCTCTGGAGATGGGATAAGAGGTCAGGACTAGAGATATATATCTGGGAGGTGTCAGTATAGAAAGTATTTAAGACCCAAGCCTGGATCAGCCCATCTGACTCAGTATATATCAAGAAGAGAAGTTCTGAGGACTGAGTCCTCTGCCATTCCTACATTTGGAAGTTGAGAAATGAGGAAGAATCAACACCAGAGATGGAGAAGGAGCTTAAACTGAGAGACTGTGGGCTCAGCCAACAAGTACTCCCAAGGAGGGCATGGTCAATAGTGTCAGCTCATTGACAAATGACAGGTCAAGCAGGAAGAAGAATTGGCCACCAGATCTGGCAATGGGGAGGTCACCTTGATCTGAACAGAGTGAAACTGCAGAGGCGCTAAAGAAAAGGCTGCTGGCAACACATTCAAAGAGAGGGTGAGGGGAAGAACTGTGATAAGGGCTATGGAAAACTCTTTCAAGAACATATAGCAAAAGGAGAATGAGAAATGGTAGATGAGAGATTTTGCAGCATATACAGACATTACTTTAGATGATCCAGTGAAGGGAAGAAAAAACTGATAATGCAAGTCTCTTAAAAATGAAACTTTCACAGAGTCTGCCTGCTGTGATACCATTAGGATAAGGCAATCAATGTGTGTCGGGGGTTGTAGATTTATTCATGCTATTTTTTTCCTTCTTCATTTACAAATATTTTAAAATAAAATGAAGAAGAGTTTGTTTCAAAATATTTAGTTGTGTGAAAGGGAGAAATTGGGTGGGATGGAACATAAATGAAAGAAGTTGATTTTGAATTGATAGTTAGTGAGGTCTGGTGGATAAAGAGCATATAGTGGTTCCTTATCCCATTCTTTCTACTCTTGTCTGTGTTTGAAAATTTTCATGATATAATGTCAAAAATGGGTTACAATTATCATAGGGTCAATATCATTTTTAACCCAAAAGAATCCATTAAGGGGTAAGATTTCAGATAATTGATGATGGAGAAGAAGCTACTTTAGGACATAGGAATTTTTCTGGCATTTTTCAAACTATATCAGCTACTTTGCTTTCATATCCAGGGTAGGCACTGATGACTTTTCAATGATCAGAAAATGTCTCAGTTGCTTTAAGATAGAATTAATTTAGATGTTTATTATGAAAATAATTTGGAAAACTGAACTTTTTGGAATGCTATTTTTATTATCTTAAATATCTGATCACTTTTAGCTAAGCATAAAGAATTCTGAGAACATTTATGATATGCAATACGGTATGAAGAAAAGTAATGCTATGGTCTGAAAGACAACACTAACCCAATTGACAATTATTGAAAAGAATAAATAGTTGGTAGTTGACACATAGAAGGTGAAATTTCACTGGAATAACAGTTACCACTTAAAAAAAAAAAGAAATTGTGATTTCTGAAATTTGTTATGTAAAGATTATATATGAAGATTGCTATATAAAAATGTAGGTACAAAATTCTTAATCTTTTAAAATAAGCAAATATGGAAATAACAGTGTTCAAATATTCTTCAAATATTAACCACTAAGTATTCCTTATGTTTTCCAGTTACTCATTAACCATTTTATAGCATCATTGTTTCTCTAACTTTAGGTAATTTCCACCAGGGACAGTTAAAAAACAAACTCCAATAATTTTTTTCTACATTAGAAATCTTTGGATTTTATTAATAACATCCACCCCCCATACTATATATTCATTATTAAAAGTCCACTATGTAGTGAAACCTACAAATTCTACTTCAAAAATTAAACCCAAAGTTATATTGTTCTTGTATAGTTGACAGTGTCTTTTGTATGGCTTTATTGCCCTCAACATTTTCTTGGTGTAAACTACTGAGCAAGAGAACAAGATTTCCTTTGTAACTGATACCTAAATTTCTATTCTGCTTTAAGCATCTAATTTGCACTGTAAAGACATATAATTTGAGACCTGTAGCTATATCACAAAAGTATAACAGTTTACGCTGATCTCTAATTTTCTGAGTTTACTGGCTATAATTTAAATTTTTTGCATGTTTTTAACTGCCATGCAAATCAGTATACATCAGAAACCTTTGTATATTGACAGAGGCTGGGAAAAGGATGCCTTGTTCTCATTTCAGATGAGCACCCCCTTTTCAGGTCTGCAGGTGCAAGGGGCCCATTCATAGTATTTCCTTAAAATCAGATTTAGACACTGGATAGAAATACAATGCTATTTCATAAGAACTTGACTAATCCTTAGAAGTATAATGAATATTAAAAATATTACTATTAGTAGCAAATTCTACAGGCAAGTAGGACTTTTTCCTTTGCCTATGTATTGGATTGGGAACAAAATATTCTTGTTGCCCAAATAATGGTCATTTTACTAGTGTGTGTGTTTATCAAATTCAGAAAAACACTGTATTACTTATTGAACCAGTATGAAATTATGCTCAGTGGAAAATGTGCTACAACAAATGCATGTTCCATTTAAGAGATAACTGATAATGAATGTTACTTTTTCCTCTGCCTTAAGTTTCACTTGTTTTGAAATCAACATGTAAGCCAAAAAAAAAAAAAACCCACAAAATTAAAATTTACTCTAATTGCCTCCATTTCACATAATCAGGTAAACTTCCTCCAAACAAGTATAGACAACTATATATGCAACAATTAAGTGAAGTTAACTGGATGTTTCCATTACAAGTCTTATTTGTAAGGTTATGACTTGACTGTTTTAATTAGCTTTGAGCAGTAACTTGGCACATCAACTCAAAGCATAGGAGTAAATTTTAGTCTACAAAACAATTATAACTATAAACTAAACTTTCTTTGAGCCCAAAAGGTCACAGAAAGGCTCTAAAAGAAGTACTCTGTGACCAAATAGAGCAAAAGTGAAAATAATAATCATTTTAAAAAGTATGGCAATAGTCATTGCCTTGGGAAACATACATGTTTGGCACGTATTGAAAACCAGTAAGAACTCATCCTAAATTAATTATTAGTGCTATTACCTTTTTAAAATAGTTTTCCAATAATCTAATGCTATCACCTTACATTTGAATTTGATTCCATAAATCAAAAGTCTCCAAACACCTTCTCATATGCTATTTGACTTGAACATTCCTTTGCGATTTAGGGACGATGAATATTATTATCCTCATTTATAAGGATAACGATCATGAGAACAATGAATTTTATAAAGAGGTAACCTCTCCTTTTCAAGGTAACTCCGACATAAGTGGCTTGCCTGTACTGAAGGTTGTCAATCCTGGTCCAGGGTTCTAATTCTTTGTCTCAGTTATTGTTCTCAGTGAGGGATCAATTAAATTGGAAAGCTTTTTAAAGGAAAAGCTGAAAGGACGGTGACTTAAAGCTTGACCATTCCTCGAGTGTGTTTGATCCATTCACACTGAGCAATAATAATAGAAACACAATTTGTATGCTACTGTCCTTTTCTTTTGTGAACTCAAAAATGGATAACCAACTTATCCTCAGCCTAGAATCAAAGACAAGTTAGTCGCCAGTGAAACCAAATGCTAGAAAGATGGGGAGTACACTGTACAAATGATGTCCTCAAGAAGGGACCTGGACCCCTGTGAGTTCTGTGAACACGATCCCCTCTGATCCAAACTTCCATCCTATTCCTGCTTTCCCAGCACCCGGAGGAACACACAGTGTCTTTATCTTATCATAGTTATTGCTGTCATTCCAGGGTGGAAATGCTTGACACCTGGCCTGGCGGCCGCCAGCGACGGAGGACGCCACCACACACCCACAACTTACCTGGTCGGGATGCTCTCCGTGCCAGCCCGAGACCTTAGGAAAGAGAAGAAAACAAAACAGAACACAACTTACCACCTTGGCCCAGTCCAAAGACAAGTGAGCACACCCAGGCCGCCCGGAGGAAGGTGGCAGGACTTCGCCGACGGCTCTGCAGGCAGACAAATGCAGCGGTAAAAGAAGCCAGGGCCGAGCCGCACATACTGCACAGCGCCCGCCCCGCGCCCGCCGCCTGGCTGCTCTCCGGACGCGCACTCGCGCCTCCCGGGCGCACCTCGGGGCCCGCGGGCCGAGGGTCGCTAGGACGTTTCCCGCAGGCCCGGCAGGCAGACCCCGCGGTTCGGAGCGAGCGGTGCAGGTACGCGGGCCCGGGCCCCGCTCGGCATCTCAGGGCCCCCGTGGCCCTCCCAGCTTGGCGCGGCGGGTCCCGCGGGCTACGCTGGAGGCACCTCCTTCGACGGCGACGGGAGCGAGGGCTCCGCAGCCGGCTCCGGGACAAAGAAAAGAGCTTTTGTTTCTCTCCAGCCGGTGGGGCTTCTGCTGCATAAATCAGCTTAGCGAAGAGCCAAACACAATCAAACCCAAACAAAGCCCGAAGCTGGGGGGAAAACCACCCTAATGTACATTCAGCGGGTGATGCCGCATCTGTGGGAGGGGACGCCGGCGAGGCCGAAGGGGAAAAAGCCGATGGCGCATCAATCAGCGCGAGCTCCTTCCACAGGTGGGCAGGGAGGCCAACTCCACTTAGTTGCAGCTTGGCAGCCTCCTCTGCGGAGCAGCGCGCAACGACAAGTCGGCGGCGTCGTGGCTGGCGAGGGAGGAAGCTCGGGGTGCCAGCGGCAGGGGGAGGCGGCCCCGGGGGCGCCCTAGAAGCAC
>NW_007254767.1:404371-407652 GCF_000164805.1 Carlito syrichta | reverse complement strand
TAGAAGCACCCGCCGGAGCCCGCAGGCACAGAGCGAGGCATCGCCGCTCCCTGCTTGGCGGGGAGTGGAGCGCACGGCTGGAGCGCGAGAGGGGAGGTCCCGCGGGGGTGCGGGAGCCCGGCCTCGCGGGGCGGGGGCTTCGTGCCCTGGTCCCTTTGGCCTCAGCTCGCGGCTGAGGCGTCCCGCCGTCAAGAGCCCCGGCGGCTGGCACGCTCTGCTGTGCACCCGGCAAGGATGCGAACCAGGCGAGGCCGGCGATGGGCGGGGGAGGGGTGGACCTGCCCCGGCCCCCCGGGGGGCTCCGGACCTGCGGGGAGCTGGGTGCACTCCCCGCCGAGAGTTGCTAGGAAACCGCCCCACGCTACCGAGCGCCTGGCTCTGGGGGCCCGCAGGCGCGGCGGCGGCCCGGGCGGCAGCAGCAGCAACAGCTCGGAGCAGCGTGGGCGGGACATTGGTGAGGCATGAAGTCACCGCGGCCCACACTCGCCCTTTGTTTTGCTCACTCCAGCCCTTTTTCTCCTCTTTGGCTCTGAGACTTGCCATTCCCATCGTTCACAAGAACTCCTGAAGCGTAACCGCGCAACGGGAATGGCACGCCGGGTCCCCTCTCCCCTCCTCCCCCGGGGCCTTGCACCCCGATGCTCGCCCGGCGGGCGTGGTGGCAGAGCCGCCGAGCACCCGCGGCAGCTGCGAGCATGCCCCCGCCTCTCGCCCGCGCGCTGCGCGCTGCTTTGTTCGGAGATCCTCGATGCCTCGCAGCTGCTGCTTGCAGAGCGCAGTCCGGGGACCTCTCCCCGCCCCCAGCACCCTGTGCTGCGGGGGGTGAGCACCCGCTCTGCTTGCAGAGTCGGGAGCTCGCCTTCCGCCCACCGCGAGGCTGCCCCGGGTCTCTCCAGCCCTTGGAGTGCTGGATCGGTCCGCAGGGGCTGTTCCCGGAGCTCCTGGCCGAGATTCCTCGCCGCTCCCTCTCCACGCAAAGCCTCAGCCCCGGGCTGGACAGCTCTGCATTTTCCCAGGGTCTGGTGGTGACTCTGGGCTTTTGCTAGTTACAGCGGAGCTTTTGACCTTAAGCGTCACCTTCCCAGTAAACGGAACAAAGAAGTTACAGACGGCAGCAAAGCGGGGAGAGAGAAGCCAAGGAGAGGAGGTGGGAGGGTATTTCTGCCTGCTTGCAACTCAGAAATGTAGGTGCAGGCGGGGCGCGGGTGTTATCCGGGGCGGCTGTCCGGGAAGCAGTGCGCCCCCTCGGGTTCTGCCACTACCACGCTGAGCTGAGGGAGAGAACCCAGTCCTCTGGGCTGGAAACGAATCACTGTTTCTGGCTTGAGACACAGGGCTATGGTTCTCTTTTTCCTCTAGGGGCAGGAGTGGTTCTCCGTCGTAAAGTCTGGCCGCTCATTTTTCCACTAGTAACTTACTCTTTAATGAACACCCGCCTGTTCAGGCATCACACCAGTCCAGCAAGGTCAAGGTGAAATATGCGGGAGTTTCCCTCCTTCTTATTTGTTTAATAGTTTCCGTCTCCTTGTTTGTGGTTTAAAAAAAAAAAAAGTAGGAGGCGCTCTCTCTCTCTCTCTCTCTCTCTCTCTCTCTCTCTCGCTCTCTCTCGCTCTCTCTCTTCTGTTTTCTAATTGTTTACCGACTGAATGGAAAGTACCTGGGTAATAAACCACAACATAGAAAACTCCCCCTTTTCAGGTGTGGACTGCACATTGGGGTGCACAGAATGAGCTAAGCAAACCAGGAACCCAGCTGGAAAATTAAAAGTGCCCTTCATCTACCAAACAGGCCCTTTTGAGAGACCAAAGGCATGATCCAAACCTTAACTGATACTTGTAAACACAATACTGCTACAGGCAATGTACTCTAAATAAATATAATCAAATCCAGCTCAGCACCAGTTTTTATTTCCTTTCCTTAGTTCCAAGTCTGAACAGCTAGGACTGTTTTTTGGTGGTCCTAAAGGACCAAAAAAATAGGGCAAGATAGTTGGAACGAGTGTGAGGGCTTGAGGATTTGAACACAAAAGTAACATATTGAAAAATCTGTTTAGGGACTCTTCAATGGGATGACATGTGCATTTTCTGGAGATGATGTCACAGGCCTATGGAATGCAGCCACCTTGAGACAGTGAAGTGCTGCAATGAAGAAAGCAATTAAATTCCTATTTCCCATAGGGATGTGTGTGTAAGTTCACTTTGTGCTTTATTAAAGTGATGATCACATCAATGCTTCATGACATATTTTTTTAAGTCTAACTCTTGATGCTGGATTGTAAATGGCAATTATAGTAATAAAATATAAGTAAGAAATGATGTAACTGTGAAATTGAAGGAGTATGAACTAATTTTTGTAACTATATTTTTTAGGTGTTGAGATATTCTAATATACAAAGCCAAAACAACTGTCTAGCAAAAGGAATGAAATGAAGCTCAGAATTCTATTTCTAGAAATGTTGAAATCCTTTAGAAAGAAATGTTTCTACATTTTGTTACATGAAGCCCATACGAATATATGTCAGAATGCCAGTTTTATAGCTGTTGAAGAATAAGCACAGTACCATTAACACTTCTCTGTTGTAAAGAGATTGTAACTCTGGTTGTTGAAATAAAATAAGACAGAATATCCTACATGAGAGTCTGTGATTCCTGCAAGTTGTTTGCAAACAAGCTATCTGTACATTTCTATAAAGAGAGAAATAAAGATGCAAAGAAGAAATAAAGGTTATAAAGATAAAAGTAAACCTGCAAAAAACAACAACAAACAACAACATAAAACACCTCCTGAAAACCTGCAAATTATCTGTAGGGTTTTCTTAATGTATATGTAGCTAGTGGTCCAGGAACAAAAAAGTTTACTTGTTTCCAATAAATGTCACTAGTAACCATAACTAACCTTTTTCCTGTAAGAAAATGTACAGCATATTATAAAAAATGCAGAATTATTGTATTTATCCTATTAAGTGAAGAAGTCTAATAGAGGGAAAATGCTTCAGAAGATGATGACTTGATGAAGTTCTGGTTTTCCATCATGTTCTACTGTCTTTCTTTGAAAGTTCTGACAACTAGCCGGGCTCGGTGGCTCAGCCTGTAATCCCGCGCCTTTGGGAGGCTGAGGTGAGGGGATTGCCTGAGCCCGCGGGTTCGAGACCCGCCTGGGCAGCGAGACCTCATCTCTACAATAAATCAAAAAATCGGCTGGGCGTGGTAGCGCATGCCTGTAATTCCGGCTACTCAGAGGGCTGAGGCGGAAGGATTGCTGGAGCCCGGCAGGCGAGGCTG